>NC_024314.1:20568007-20568977 GCF_000523025.1 Cynoglossus semilaevis | reverse complement strand
ACAACACAAACATAAACCTGTTCTATCATCACCCCCCCCCCCCCCCCCCCCTCCACCCCCACTCCCTCACCTCTGAGCAATGACACATATGAAAAACAAAGTATGTCCTATGTATGAATAACATCCCAGTGTGGAGGATGTATTTGCTCCAGTCCAGGACCTCTTTCAACACTTGGGTAGTCTTTATGTAGACCACATAAATTTGATCATTTTGACAATGTTTATACAAATTTGAAAGTATAACTTTTGAATATATTAATTATAACTGTTTGACTTTTGGCTAAATACGATCTTAACATTCACAATCCTGACATTTATCTATGTACGATTAATCACAAAAACAACAGTTGTTGAATGTTGTCTTTATTGATTGTTGTTAATTGTTTGTTTAGTTAGTTTTATCTTTTAACACCATATTTATTTATGGCTAATCTTTAGCCTTTGTTTTGCTTAACGTACATGGCTAGACCATATTATTTTGGCTAATTTGTTCACTCCATAACGTATTAAATTATATTCTTTGTCCACATGTTTTTATTATTTTACTTTAACTGTTTATTTCATAATATATATTATATTTTTTATTCAATTTCTATAATTTGCAATATTTTCCTAGAATTTGCTGTCCCTACATTTTAGGTTATATAATTATATATATTTTTCTGGGATAATTATTTCCTTATTGTTGTTTACTTTTAGCCTTTTTTTCTTCTTTTTTCTTGTTAGTAATAGTAGTCATTTCTTGGTGCTTTGATGCTTGTATCAATATTTGACTAGTTTGAGTGACTGACTGAACTTGGCACGGTCTTCTCTGAACATATGTTTGTAGAAATATGGCTAAATATATTTAATTAAACCTTAAATCAACTCATCACAGCCCAGACCATCACATCTGTATACAGCGTCACTAATCCAAATAACCTTTCTTCGTCAGTATCACTGGTTACGGCCGCTTTAAAACCATTAGGAC
>NC_024314.1:20553711-20567508 GCF_000523025.1 Cynoglossus semilaevis | reverse complement strand
GTGTGTGTGTGTGAGAGAGAGAGAGAGAGAGTGTGTGTGTGTGTGTGTGATCAATTGGCCAGTATCTCATTACTGTGGCTAGGAGGAGAAAGCACCACGATCAGTGTCTGGGGACCACAGGTCAAGCCGTCATGTCCAGCAGGTTAGATTTACTCTTCCAGGCCGACTGACTTATTCATCTGTGATTGGACCTTATTTCACAATCTTTATTGAATTATTTACTTGTTCCATTTACATCTGAATGAAACATAGAAACAACCAGGGTTTGCCGACACACCAAACTGTAATGAAAGACTTGATTTTTTTAACAACAACATTAAAAATGGAATTCCTAACTCCTGGAAATCACACTGAATTCCCTGAATGCTCAAACCAAGTAGGTAGAATCCATCTGTGCTGAGAGTTTGACGCCATCTTGGTGGACGACCAATGACCAACACAATAGGAACTGATTTCAACTGAAGCTGATTATTTACATTTAAGGAAAAGTTTGGACTTTTGGGAATTTCATGGTTTCCTCCAGCAGAGGGCACTTTGAGCACTACAAAGAACTGGCAACGGGTGAAACATCAAGAATGAACTTAACCCCTCATTTAAAATATCTTCAATAGAGCGGAGTTAATACAACCAAAGTTATTTGTAAAGACTGCAAAGAATTATTCCAACATTTATGTACTCTGAGTATCACTTAGTTCATAATATACACCAATATACAAGTGTAAACAAATATGATTATCAATATATGAATATATATGAAATATGATAAAATGCAAATAATTGCAGAAAAATCATGCAGAATTTTAATCATTGCCCAGCACTTGGTAAACCTGACTTGCTATATTTAAAAATAATTTTATTTAACTACAATATAATTTAAACTTCTTTTAAACATTAAAAAGTATCAATCGAAGTTTTGCTCTTAGGCTTTATCCTTTGTTGATGATTTCTCTTCATTTAAACGTCTCTACCATGTGTTTTCAACACAGTTCGTCCAAAGTGTGTGACCTGCTCAGCAGCGCCAACATCTTCAGCTTCAAACTCTAACATGCGTTCGCCGGAGGCTGCGTCTTTGGAGCCACACTGTGCAGTGGTGGAAACTGGCAGCGGCATCAGCTGCTGCTTTCATGAGACCATGTTTGGAACAGTAAATAAACAGCACGGGGAGAAGAACAAACGCAAAGCTGACGCAGTCTGGGGCCCGGGTCACGATGGGAGGGAGGAGGGCTAACATGCATGACACCGAAAGCTTTACTGAAAGTTTTTCTTCAGGCAGACTGAGTCAAGCTTCACTGCAGCAGAGAGGGGAATAACGTGGAACACACCAGGCGTTCAGGATGACAGCGCTGGAACCCTGTATCCCACAGAGGCTCATAGTCTGAGGCCAGAAGAAAAAGGCTGATCTCTTGTAATAAAATGGTTGTTGGATCAACAGCCAGACAAGTGGTTTTATGGGGCAGAAATATTTTGCCATTTTACTTGAGGAAACGACTTTCCCAGCCAGTAAATATTAAACAAGACATCAAAGCAACGACGGATCTGAAGGCATCGCTAAAAGCAGCTTCATGAATAGATTCTCTTTGGGTTTCAGAAGTCGTTTCGACACCCAACAGCCATGCTGTTGATTACGAAACATCTCCCAGGAACATGAATATCGTTTATCACATTCTTCACTTTCATTTTAAAATAAAACCCAGGAACACTGAAAAAGAGAGAGATTTGTCTGTGCACCATGGGAATTCCACCCAGCAGTCTATTCCTGTAACAGCATCAGACATGTAACTTGGCTTATACGGCTGTTGTTCACAGACATTTCTGCCATCAATACCAGTAACAGTTCCAGTATCAGTACTGGAACATATACCTGGATCAGCATTAGTGACAGTATCAGTACCATTGTTATCATTAGTACCAGTAGTCCCATTATTAACAGTATTGGCATCGTTATTGTTGTCAGCATCCATTTTAGTATCAGCATCTTTGCAAGTACCTCTAACAGTTCTACTTGTAAGGCAAGCAATCTAAGCACACTTCCACTGTGTGGCAGTGTGGTGACGCTAGAGCACCTGTGGAGAACAGGTTTTCGAGCCCAGACCTGATTAACAGCAACTGTTGTGATTTTTTTTTTTTTTTTTTCTGTGATAAATGTGTTGTTGACGACCAGGTCTTTGGACATGTTGTCTATGGACATTTACAGTGTGGCCTCACACACGACATGACACACTCACACAGTACATGGCAGCTTCTGCATGAGCTGATGACGAGGCGAAGACGAGGCGGGATCAGTGGCCGAAGGAAAAGTGTCGAGAAGTGAAGCAGAGTTTTGACCTCAAATGAAGAGAAAGAGTAGAAAATGAAGCGCAGGAGAAGGAGAAAAAACGACAGTGACAGCAGAAACAGAGGGAGGAGAGAAAAGGCAGTGAGCCAACAGCTAATCCTTTACGAGCTGGAGGCTTCAGGAACAGAGAAGTGAAGTCAGTGAAAACACACTCTCAGTTGTTTTATCCAGTGTTGTAAAACAGCTCCATCTATTTTCTGATAACCTCTAGCTACTGTCGACCAACTTAAAGCTAGCATCCTGGCTAGGTTTTAGAAGAAAAAAAAATCGGTTTATATTTAGGTTCTCAGTTGTATTGTAGCTAACATTTAGCTTTACTAAAATGTTTGATGATCGCAGCACAGTTTTATATCTTTCTGAAGCTGGATTCCCAGCCATTAGAGCCAAATTTGGCAACGATTTAACAGCAGGATAGCTAACATTAAGCTATCTTTTGGCTATGTTTAGGGGATTTAATATTGGAGGATTTACGAGGCAGTTTTATAACTGTGTAATTTTTTAGTTTTTATTTAAGATATATTCCTGCCCTCTGTCTACAAGGCTAATCTTAAGCTATTTTATTGCTCACTTTAAAAAAACTTAGTTGCTATTTTGAACCTTTTTTGGTTTTATATTATTATCCATATTATTTTCTCAGTGATATTTAACTTGTCATTTTGTGTTTTTGACTATTCTATAAATCCATCTTGGACATTTTTTACTTTTTTGACCTAATAACAATAAGTTGTTTCACAACTTTTTCAGCATTTTCAAGACTAACTCTATACAGCTAGCTACAGTTTTTAAGTCTTTTGGCTCATGCCATATTTATATAGTGTAGCTTTCAATAGTTTGTGGTCCAAAATTGGTTATTTATATTTTTGAGTCTTTTTTTTTTACAAACAATCTTCCTGTCAAGGCAAATTACGGGTTCATGGCAACTGTTTTTTCCTTTTATGAATTAACTTGGAATTTGACTATGAATAAGGAAAAGCTGAAAAGAATTTCATTGAACTCAACTCTCTCCAAAACCGAGTGTCTTGCATTTAAAATGGCATCTATATTTAGAAGGACCAGCCATTAGTGGAAAATCATTAAAAGGTAATCAGGAACAAAGACGTCGGTAACAAAGCAGCACAATAACGAACGCAGTGTCTGGATGAAAAATTAGCTCCTTCTTATTTTACTGCACAGCCAAAAAAAAAGCAGCAACCAGCGCTCTTATCTGTTGCATACGAAGCAGCAGCAGCACAGCGGGGCCACGTTCACTTCACTGAATGACTGTGTATAATTACCAAAAGGTTAACAAACCTCTTCACAGACCATTACTGTGATGTTGATACCACACATGCTTAGAGAGACTCCAAACATCAGACTAATTAATGGGAGGGTTTGTGCCGAGACGCTGCAGCAGGAGCATCCCAATCAACCAGGCTGACATCTCATTTCGGGGAAAGTGCCAAGAAAAGCACCGGAGGAATATGTCGGCGCTGTCATTACACAATGATAACCAATACATCACCGCAGGGATCTGCTGCCAGCAGACATCAGTGGGCTTGTCTGGAAATGGAAATGTTATTTCACCACCGCGTCGGCTACAAATGAAAGGTTTGAAATGTTTACAGAGAAGGTCGTCGTCACATTTGTAACAGTTGTTGACAGTCGGCATTAAGATCTCAGGCTTTTCTGAGACACCTGTCACACTGGTGCACACATACCTGCCCAGGAGGTGGCAGTAATGTACCTGCAGTCTATTTGCAGGCCATAAAGAAGACAAAAAGGATGAGCAACATTAGGTCAAAACCATTTTGGTGAACAGTGTTGAGACATAGTGGCCTGATTTGTTGGGCAACTTTTTTTTTTTAAATCATAGACAAATCTTAGCTCACAATACACCTCACAGACAAAAACAGTCTTGACATGTTGAATGTAATAGGTTTAACACTACTATATGTTTGTATAAATCTCTGAATGTTGAAATGAAAATTTTTTTAGAATTTTTTAGAAGAACTTGATTTAAAGAAGTTTTTTTTTTCCCCCAAACCAAGTGAAATTGACACTAACATGACCCGACAATGAAAGCAGTGTTTCTGTAGAGTCTCATCTTCCTCCTGTTTGTTTGTCTCATGCTCTGCTGTGAATATGTCCTCTGTGGAAAAACCAAAGAAAAACCAAAGCCTCCAGGCTGAAGTTTGAGCCTCGTAACCCAGAGATCAAACACTACAATGTTCTGAGATTCTGAAACGTCCGCAGAGGCAGAAAACAAAGTTTAATAATAACGGCCAAGTCAAGCAGACCGTGTTCATCGTCAGACACGATACTGAAAAGCATTTTTGTTATATTTTGACAAAAACTGAGTAATCTCACCGTCTCACCAAAAGAGTCGATAAATGTCCAAAAAGCAATTTATTAATATACAATAATTATAATATAAAATAATAGCATAAAATGTGTTATTATTATATAAGATCATATAATATTATACAATTAAATTAATATTAAATATATTTTTAAAAAATTGTGTATATTAAAAAAATACACAATATATTAATTTTTTTTTAATTCCCACCGTCTCTTTTTATCTGTTATTTTTTAAACTTGATCTGAATCTATTAATCGACTTGAATCTTTTAGAATTGTCTGATTGAAACTATGTCTGAATCCAAAGTTTGTTTTGTTAATTCAACTGCAGTGTTTCAAAGCTGTCCCTGATTTTTCCAAAGACCAAACCAGACAAAAAGAAAATGAATTCCTGAGAGAGTGACAATCATAATTATAACACTTCTAAACCCGATCTTAGAAGCTACAGAGAGGCACTGAGGACAAACACCTCCTCCTTTCTCTTTCTCTTTCTCTTTTCTCCTTCTGTCGGCTAAACAAACCACCAGAGTACTCTGGCATGAGAGTGAAGAGGACATGTGACTGGAATTACAAAGTGCTAATCTCTCTTTACAGTGAGAATTAAAGCACGAGACTTTGCCTCTTTTTCCCACACAGGACTTCACAGAAGAGATTAATTTCCACCTTGTTCTACAGGCTTCAGCATCAACATTCAAACCAGAAGAAATTCCACCATTCACACCAGGAAAACCTCCAACATGTAGAACATAAAATTTAAAAAAAACAATCTCTCCAAAACATCCTCAAAAGTGACATTTGTTGAACTCACCTGTGGCAGGGCGGAGCTGAGCTGCCGCTGCAGGGAGTCGCGGTCGTAGATGACGTCCTGAAGATGCTGCTGAGCCAATCCCAGGCTCTCCTGAGTCTCCCTCAGCGTGTCCAGCAGCCGGTCCCTCTCGTCCAGCATGTTGACCATCAGCTGCTCAAAGTGGGAGTCCGGGTCCGAGGCGCTGCTCTGAGAGCCGCGCTGGCTCAGCGCCGTGTCCTCGCTGATGGTGGGCATCACCTCGCACATCATCTTGGCTCTGGTGGAGAAGAGGAGAAGAAAAAGACGTTTAGTGTTTGGTTGAGTCGAACTGTTAGTACTCAGTGTGTGTACCATAAAACCACTCTGTACACGTATAGATTTCATGACAGTTACTACATGTGTGAGTCGCCGTCATTTTTTTCTTCTGCTGTGGTTCTGCAGCAGTTCAGTCTCCTGTCATCATCACTGAGTCCAGCAGCAGCGCTGTCTTAGGAGGTCAAGCTTTCTGCCCTACATTTCTTGCCTGCTCTGCCTAATGAAGCCAGCCTGGATCCAATTTCATAATACACCATAGCTGTACCACAGTCAGAACATGGAGCCACATTCCCTCAGATTCCCAGAGGAATCTTCCGGCTTTGTACAGCGTTTAAATTGTGTTTACGTTTGGTGACATTAATATTTATGTTGTTGTTGTTTACTGGACTTTACACTGTAAAATGAATACTGCTGTTAAAAAGAAGAGAGCAGAGTTCAATGTTCAATACAAATAAACCCAGACACTATATAAATACTATATATAATATGATACACAAACTTCAAAACCATTACTGAATTCATCAGAGAAAATTCAGTTATAGTGGAACCTCAAGATACGAGGGTCCCGTCATACGAGTATTCCGAGATACGAGTAAAGATTTGAGATATAAACACGCTTACAGACTCCGACACTAGTTGGCCGAGCACTCAGAGGAGCAATATCGCAGACCCCTTCTGAATACACGCTTCAGTTATTTCATTAGGTATTCAATTGCATTAACGTTGCAAAACTTGGTTCTGTGCATGGATTTGTCAGCCTCAAAGGTTTGGTTTCAACTATCACATTTCATTCAAATCAACTTTTCTGAACGTTTTTTCCGCACTGCAGTTTTTTTTTCTGCAACAGCAAAACAAAGACAACGGGAAACTTGTTGCCTGATAAGAGATGTTTTATCTATTTTTATTTTTTTTTTGGAGGAAAACAAAGTACGCGGAGGATGTATGAGGCTTTTCTCCGCTTCACAACACAAACAATCCCTTTCTGTTGTCTCTTTCCTGCACCTTACGCTTTGATCGCCGCACACTGACCCCTCGCTGACTTGAATCATTTCTGCCGTCTATGAAAAATCAATAAATGCCGACGGTGTGTGCGAGTGACGGATCTGTTATGGGACCAACGCGGCTGACTTTACAGAGAAACCACATCACTCGATAAATCATTTATCTGCTTAATTGTGCGATTCCAAAGACATCACATCTGTCTCTTTGGCTCAACTTTGAGGGCTGGGAAAAGGACAAAAGAATAAATCCTGCCACATAACCAGCCTGTTTACAGCCAGCCATCCGTACGCACTGAAGGTTCAATACGACACGATATCACTCTCTTGGCCATTTTAGGGTTAATTAAAAGGATCTACAGACTTCCACAAAGTCAAGATCATTGACACCAGGGGTCCCCAAACCCCTGGTCCGTGGACCAGTGCTAGTCAAAGTCTTTTAAAAATCAAATCCCAGGAGCAGACTAGTCAGACCGTAGTAAGAATAAGAACATGCCGCTGAAATTACTCAGGGATTTAAAGTTTTTCTTTTGCCCTTTGTATCAAATGCTAATCACACCTTTCTTCAATCAGTGAAACTAGAGACTACAGACGAGTAGAACCTTCTGAAAATCTCAATATTTTTCCTAATTGACAAAACTGAGCAAACAAGTGACTTCTGTCAACATGAGCGATGGCTTTTTGGTGCCTTTAACGGATTCTTTAAGCAGGCAGAAAACAGTCCACAGGAGACAGGGAGCAGGGGTTGCCGCTCGTCTAACTACTATCTAACTACTCCATTTTGCTGAAGAAGAAGAAGAAGAATTAAAAAAAGAGGAAATCAGTGAACGGCAGCTAATTCCCCTGAATGTCCTCAGTTAATCGTATTAATGGGAACAATTGTGTGAGTAGATAAGGAGCACCGTGCACAAAAAACAGCAATATGTTCCTGAGCTGTATACGACCACTCTGGGCAAATTTAGCGTTAGTCACGACTCGGATGAAAAACCTAAAGACCCAAACACCAGAGAACAGGCAGAAAATAACAGGCTGTGGCTTTGGAGATAAGCTGCGTGGTATATATTAGTGTCGGTGTTAACTGCGGAGAGAGGAGAATATATCCAGCATTAGTTAATTGTGTTTCTACAGCTTTATTTTTCGACATCATTTAACAAGAAAATTGCTTCTTGAGTTGAGAGTCAGACAGGAAAAATTTGATTTGACATTGTTCCATGTCACAATTAGGGGGAAAAATCTGTGTACAGAAGTGTTGATCAGTGCTCAGCTGGGGCTTCGAGGTGACAGAGATACCCTCAAAATGTGAATAATAAAATAAAATAAGACAAAAAAAAAGTCAAGGGGTTTTAATGAATTAGGAGTGGGTTTGTTTCGACCATTGTCCTGCAGCAACTTGGAAAAAACTCCAAGGGACAAATTTAAAATTCCAGGTTAAAAAAGCAGCCTGAAGAGAAAAAGGGCTAAAGTAAAAAAGAACGCTAATAAAAAGCTAGCCAGGACAATAATCCATCATTTACTTTTTATGTTAATTATGATATTTTGCTTATTATCTGACTTTACTTTACTGAGCATGAGTCAAGGTTTTCAAGGATAGTTTCTTCCCCACATTGACTAAAAAGTAGTGGCAATTTAAATAGTATTTAAATATTTGATTTAAAAAAATCCAATTAATTTTATTTCTATCAACAAATAATCTAATATCAACAAATAGAGAGAGAAAATTATTATCTAGAAAATTATTTTCCTCATAATTGTAAGTCATTTGTAAATTTAAATACAATGACAAAAATAAACTGTTATTTTATTCAAAATAGATGTTAAAACCAAAGAAATTAGTTAATTGTAATTTTCTATCATTTTGCTGTGAATTATTTGTGATTGTTTGCTGTATATCCTGGTAAAAGTCCACCTCAGGTCACGGGAAAACATTCCCAGAGGGAAAACAGAGGAAGTGTCCTCAGTGACCTTGTAAGAGCCTTTACAGTCCACTGCAGATACCGCAGATACCTGCAGACAAGAACGTGCAGAAGATGGAGGTCACGGCCCTGCAGGTCGCCCTGGCAGCGTCATCGTTGACTTAACAGTTTTCTCTGTCCACTCATTAGCGGCTCCGTTAGCGGCGGCACTATTATTCGTTCCAGTGGCAGTGATTAATCTGTTGGTTTTCTTGGCAGCCGTCTCTCTGCAGCCTGTCAGGAGTCTCCATGTGAATGGGATTTCACCGCACTCTGAGCGCGTGCCGTGCAATCTGGCTCGTTCTGTCCATTCACAAAAACGCTGTGTCACCCTCTTTTACTCCCCCCTCCCCCACGTCCCCCTCATCCCCTAACGCTCCCTGATACGGATGCCAAAGTGGGAAAGAGGGGCGGGCCACGGAGCTCATCAATACAGCCCCGCAGATGCACTTTGTGCCGTGCGGCGCGCCAAGAAATCAAACACAGACATTATTTAAAGGTGGAGTTTCTCAGTAGTCAGGTCCCTGGGTGGCCACAAAGCAGCGTGGGTAATCAGCCTGCCGCTTGTGCTACTAATGCAAGTCAAGTATTAAAAAACACTACATGTAATCTGTAATCTCCGATTCTTTTTTTTTTTTTTTTACATCAAAATCCAGGTTTTTATACGTCCTCTCCTCCGTTTCCAGGACCTTCACTGACCCTTGAATCTGTTTGTCTCGGCTGCTTTGTATCCTTGAATATTACATGAAGCCAACTTGCACTCTGCTAATGGAGCCACGTAGGACCAGACGGTCGTCCACCACCGTGTGTCCGTCCCCCTGGTGGACCTGATGAGCTGTAAAAACTGCAGGAAATAAAGGACGGCACGGGTGTAGAGTTACACCAGGACTGACTGACGAGGTCCGAGTGTGTGGTGTGGTGTGGTGTGGTGTGGTGTGTGTCCATACACATGTGGGAGAAATACTACTGTTGTAGTGGACGTGTTGTCCCCGTGGGGACATGATGGAGGTTGCAGGGAGTTTTTTGTGAGGTACAAAAACTGGTTTGGAGTTAGGATTAGAATTAGGGTCAGATTGGATTTAGGATAAGGATGAGGATTACACACATACATTTGTAAAGGAGAATTTGAGGGTAAGAATCTTGTTAATGTATCGTCTGTGTGGAGTGCTCACAAAACACAAATACAAGTGTGTGTGTGTGTGTGTGTGTGTGTTGTATATGTTAGGAAACATTTGGAAAAAATACCACACCAGGAGGAGAACGGTATAGGTGTGTGTGTGTGTGTGTGTGTGTGTGTGTGATTATTTTGTATGTTCCTGGTAGGCTATACTTGTGGGGACATGAACTGTTGTGGGGACACTCTCTGAGCGAGAGGACATTTTATTGTTCAATATTAAGTTTGGAGTGATGATTAGAATTAGAGCCAGGTTAGAGATCATATTTAAAGTGTATTTAAAGGGTCGGGGGATTAGGTTGAAATGAAATGCCCGTGAAAACCAGTGACCAAAAACGTGTTTGTGTGTTACATGTCTGTGAGTGTGCATCCGCTGCTGCCGAGTGAAGATGAAGGAGGATGTGAAGAAGGAAAGGGAGTGGAAGTCCTTCTGATGTGAGTGTGTGCTCGTCGGCTGTGTGTGTGTGTATGTGTGTGCTCAGCTGCAAATAAGTCCGGCTGCATGCACATGAAAGGATGAAAGAGCCGCTGGATAACCTTTAGCACGGCCACACTCTCCTGCAGCAAGGTCATGCCACGCATCAGTCCATGGAGGACGAATATGAGCGTGGACGGAGGAGAACAAAGACAAAAGTCCAGCATTGAGCAGAGGTGGAAGCACGCTGCGTACAACATTTCTGTTTCCCTGTAATGTCAGCTCTCAGACCTGGCAACCCGGTGCTTGACTGCAGAATGTATGCATTTTCAGACCAACCACTGGGAGGCTGTGCCAAGAACTACACACCCCGTGGAGCTCGTTTGTGTTTTGTGATGGTCAAGTGAAATCAGACACCAGATGTTGCACAAACGCCCGTGTGATCGTTGGGCCACACATCGCTGCAGTGGCTCCTCAGTTCACTCGATCTTTACCAACACTGCAGACACTGGAGAGCTCTTATTGAAGGAATGTTTTTGAAATTCAAGATATTCCATTGACTCATCTTGTCTCTGAAAACCGGATTTCGCTCGTCGCCAAGTGTAGACTGGTGACTTTTATTTTTACACTCCTCAGTATGGATTTATTTTACAAACGTAGCATGGAGTGTAAAATTAAAATGCACTAATTCTTTAATGTTTTTGTAATTATTTAAACTGAACGTGTTAAAGTCCCAGCCTTAGTTTTTAATTGTCGAGATCTTTTTTTGATGTCGGGTAGTGACTAAAAAGATTCTATTGTTAGACATATCACAAGTTTCTTTAACATCCCTTCCCCTCCGTCAACATATGTTTATATATGTACAGAAGGTAACCAGACTCAACCGCTGGCCGAGTACCACTCTCAACTCTCAAGTCAAGGAGGTAAAGAAGGCTTGTGTGGGTCACATGGGCAGCTGGTATGACCTAAAACAACGTTTCCCAAACTTCTTTTCTGGGGAAAAAGTCACAAACCTTTGCGACCTCAGTCAATAGACAATATCCGTAAACTCCCAAAAGTCACAGCTGGCTGTGATGGAACGCATCCATGTCATGATAAAAAAAAAAATCACTCCACAGAGGGGTCATTAAGACACATCTGTCAGCTGATTACAATGTTCACTCAGTTCACTTCCATGAAAAGTCAACCCTCATACGGTTAACAACACAGTCAGAGTCTAAGGGGAACACAGTCAGGTGAGACCAACCATTCATGTGACTCACACAAAGCCCCCATCACATCTTGACCCTGTGGAACACGACTCCTACCAGTGAGTCTGGGTGTGGTCTACTCCTTTGTTGTACTAGAACGTCCCTCTATGTTTGTCTGTATCTATCTGTCTAACCGTCCATCCATTATATATGCACACATCCATCCATCATCTACAAATCTACCCATCCTATATATATATATATATATATTCATCCAACCATAGATCCATCCTCTATGTATCCAACCGTGCAATAAATATAGCCATTTATTTATCTATGTTCCATCCATCCATCCATCCAGCACCATTATATCCATCCATATCATGGATCATATCATCAACAACATTTGGTTCTTACGTCAACGTCGGCGTTCCAAGTGTTCCAATAACAAGTGTTCTTATTTTGTGACACGACTCCGTGACCTCACACATTAAGACTGATGTGTTTCCTCTCCTACTGGTGGACTGCTGACCTTTTACGTTCTGGTTAAACACCATACTGCGCTACAGTCCCTTACAATTATCAACAGAGCACTGTATGAACGCACCATAAAACAGCATGGATATTTTCTCCATTTCTGGGAGTTAAAAATACCAGATGGAGCGAGCAGCCAGAGCAGAATTCATTTATTTTGATCAAAATCTCACCTTTGATCAACTGACTCCTGCTCTACAGTAGAGCTGAACGCCTCAGCTACAGGTAAGCAGTCATCTCTCTGCAGGACACCTCAGGGCTTTGTCTGACAAATTAGACAGTGGAGCCTCAGGGCTTTGTCTGACAAATTAGACGGTGGAGTCTGAGTGTGAGTGTGAGTGTGCGTGTGTGTGTGTGTGTGTGTGACAGCCCGAAATGGGGAAAAAAAAAAATCCTTTAACTTTCAGCGGTGTAAGTGACAGCTTCAGGTGAAATACATGTCATGTAATGTGCTGAAATATATGAGTGTTAACGTCAAGGAGAGACCAGAGTGAAGGTTAATGAGCGCAGCCTGAAGCTGATACCAGCCTCGTTCATTCATTCGCTCATTCATTCATTCATTCATATATTCATTCATACATTGAGCCGAGGCATGTTGTCTTTCTGCTGGTTTTTAGTGCTGAAATTCCAACGAATTTGATTTGATAATTGACTATAAATGTTGTTTATTTCCTGACCAAAGACTTTGAGGATTTGAAGGTGATCCTCATTTAACCTCAGCATTTTTCAACCGATGACTAACCCACAGGTACAGGTTTGTGCTCTAAGACTCCTCTCCAGCTCTCATTCATTCATCGCTTCATCCATCCATGACACATGTGACATAAATGTAACCCGACCCCTGCCTGCATGTGCATCAAAGCCGGTAACATTGTCATTCATGGGAGGAGCTGCTCCTTCTCCTGTCACAGCTCCTCCGCTCCCTTCTATCTCCATCAACCTCACTGCAGTGCTACTGTACCTGCTCCCTCATCCTCCGACAATGTTAATTGGGGGAGAATCCTTGGCTATTGTCTCAAGTGCATTACATCATTCCAGCCTCTCAGTCTGTCACCCCCCCCCCCCCCCCCCCCAACTCTCTCTCTCTCTCATCTGTGACAGCCTCCCCCATCCATCTCCTTCTCTTTCTGCTGAAAGAGCCTCGCAATGTCACTGAAATTCACACACAATTTGATAATAAAGCACCTAGGCGTGCGTGGAATTATAAACCGCTGCATCCACAGCAGGGGCCCCCCACCTGCAACCTCCTCCTCCTCCTCCTCTTCCAGCATCCTCAGCACCAGAGTTGAGGATGTGGAGAGAGGGCACCAAAAAAAAAAAAAAAAAAAACGAGGGTACATATAAATAATAATTAATAAAAAAAATCTCGGTCCTGCAGGAGTAAAGCGATGTAGGTCACAACAGCAACAGCCTTCTGTGCGTTTACTCACTCACAATGTATTCCTTCTTCAGCTGTGTGCACCGGATTCCGGCAGCAGCAGCAGCAGCAGCAGCGGATCAATGACAATCCGCAGTCTCAGCCAAGAAGAGTAGCACCGGCAGCAGCAGCAGCAGCTGATGCTGGAGGAAAACCAACCAAATCCACACAGTCCGGCTCCTACGAGCTGCCTCCTTCCGCACCTCCTTCAGAGCGGCGACAAAGCGGCAGCAGATGTGCCCGGGATCCGAGGCTGAAGGTGCGGCTGCTCCTCCTCAACGCCGCCGCCGCTTCTGGCATCATCCAGAAAAAGTATCCAAAACAAAAGACTCACAACGAC
>NC_024314.1:20526833-20551453 GCF_000523025.1 Cynoglossus semilaevis | reverse complement strand
GCGGCGGCAGAGGTCCCCGGGACCCGAGGCGGAAGGTGCGGCTGCTCCTCCTCAACGCCGCCGCCGCTTCTGGCATCATCCAGAAAAAGCATCCAAAACAAAAGACTGTCAACGACAAAGATGATGAAGATGAGGATGAGGATGAGCTTTGCTACAAGAGACGAAGATTCCAGTCATGACATGTGATTTACCGGATGCAGCACACACTCTCAGAGCTACACACACACATTGCGTGAGGACACGCGCGCACACACTCACATAGACACGAGCACCGGTGAGGAAATTATGGCATGTTGGAAATTCTGCTGTGATAAGCGGAGTTGGAAAAGACCATTGTGGCAGCTGACGGAGGGGGGGCGAGTGGAGTCTTAAAGTTGCAGCTCTGCATTTTTTCTACAGACCGATTCTACTACTACTACTACTACTACTATTACTACTATTACTACTATTACTCCTTCTACTATTACATTAGGAGCCAAAACCAGGTCCAGAAAATATAGAATAAAACGTGAAAGTGAGACAGATAAATACAACTTGGTCTTACAATAAAAAAAATGGTTGATGGCAAAAGATGAATAAATATTCAACAACTAGCTAAAAGATTTAATTAGAAGAACAGCATAAACAAGAGTGGACCAAAAGAGAAAAAAGTTAGCAAAGTAATGGAAAGAATTGCAAAATATACAGTATGAAGCAAAAATTAAAAAACCTTTTTGGTAAACACATTAATACACAAAAACGTGTAAAACTAGCAAAGTAATGGAAAGAATTGCAAAAGATACAGTATGAAGCAAAAATTAAAAAAACTTTTTGGTAAATACACACAAAAAATTATAGTAATTTATATAATGGAAGTTATTAAATGCATTACCACGTTTCAAAACCTGCAGGAACAAGTGACCAAATATTACTAATCAGTCATTTTCTCAGTGTTCACTTTGGGCCACATTAATGTTGAATCTGCGGAAATATACAGAACATCGACCCAGAGCAAAATAATGCCCAGGCACTCTCTCTCAGAGAGAGAGAGCAACCACAGAAAGAATAACACAATATTTCAGCTCATTAAATATTAAAAACTGTCAAAAGTTGAGTCTGAATGTAAGAGATAGTTCACATTTATCAGTCACGGTGTTTGATGTACATACAAATGAGCCTAACATACCCACAGTTAGCTAAGAAGATCCATAACAACCTAAAAAATAGACAAAATGCTAAGCGTCAAGAAGACTGTCTAAAAAAATTTTAACATTTGCCGGTAAACCAAGGAGCTAAGCTAAAGGTTACACCTGTCTATCAATCAGATGCATTGTCATCAACAACAGATGACACTGTGTAACTGTCCATGGTGCTGAATCTCGTGTTTTAAGTACAGTATTTATAGCACAGCACTGCTGCCCTCTGGACAGTAGTGGACAGGACAGGGTGTCTTTTTTTGTCACCTGGATAAACACACACACATACACTTGTATACAGCATGTATACATGAAAAATATTAACATGGTGTGTTGGGAGCTCTGTCATGTTCTGGGTGCTGCATTTCAGCTGGTGTTTTAGGGATTTGGTCCCAATACACAAAACCATGGAATAACAGCTTTGTGATGGAATGAGTTTTTCTTTAAAAATCAGCAACAAAAAATACAACTACTACTTAGACCAATTCATACTCTGTTTAAAAACATTTTAAAAAGTCTTTTATGATCATTAGGGCTGCCCTTTTTCTAGTATCAACAGAATTTCTGTGGTTTGAGGTTCGTTCTGTGTTTGCTATCTTTATGATTTCCTCGGTCTGTTCCTTTGGTTTTGTCAGTACAGATGAAATAACACAGGCCGCCGACCCCTTACTACTTGATGAAGTGCAAACAGTGAAGAGCTCCAGCCACGGGGTGTGATGTATTACAGAGACAGAAGGATTACATCGCTGTTTTTTCCCCGTCTCTGCTCCTCCTCCTGAGAAAATAACGCTATCACAGCTTATCACATCTCCTCTGTCTGTCGGCATGACAGCGCAGAAGGCAGGATCCACATTTTCCTTTTGAATCGTGTTTATCATATATTTGTACAAAGAGACCGAACAGTTTGGTGGCTTGAAGTGCAAAACATCCCCGAGCTTATAATTATTAGTAGCATCACTACAGGCATCGAGAGAATCCCACAATGTTGGACTATGAAAACCACTGTCCTAGGCCTCCAGCCCAGAGAATCTTATCTAAGAACAAGTTTGAGAAAGTTAAGCCGGGCATCATTATTAGATTAGAACGGTCAAAGAAGAATTTAGCTTGGAAGGATTTTCATCCTTTAGTTGAATTTCCATGTTTGGTTATTTTGTCGTTACAGCTGCTATACGACTTTGATTTAGCATTTTATTACTTGTTGCCGTGCCTTTTATACCTCACATAAAAACTATCTCGACTTCTTTCAACCGTAACCATCTGCTCGTCACATCTGTTCCCTCTTCCCACAATAACCTGGTTAAACCTGACTTCTCTGTCCTTGAACTGAAGCAAGAATCTCCAGCTCCGTCTCTTGAATGTGTAAAGAACCGAACTCTTGTTGCGCCCAGTTCCTCATTGGCCGAGAGGGGACTCAGTTGCCAGGCAACCGTACAGCTGTGTTTGGGGGCGGGGGGTGATGGGGTTCAGCTGACAGGCAGCTGCTAATGAAGCCAAGGTGGAAAACAAGGGGGGAGGGGAGCAGTCAACCCCTTTTTTCCACATGCTCCACACGTTCTGAGTTTGGTTCCACTCATTCAAATGGGCGTAGGGATACGCCCCACTACTCCCACTGAGGGCAAGAGTCAGCTGCCTAATCCAACCTCCCCCTTCCATCAAACATCCACCCCACTGTCATCAAGCAACAACTACTGTTTTACACAGTGAAGTGATGACAACCAGGAGCTCTTTTATTTCTGCATCAGAGTTTCAAAAAAACATTTCAGAAGGTGCTAACGCACAGATGGCATTTACGCACTTGTGATGACTGTGTTGATTACTGGGTGTCAAGGCTGACGCTCCGGTCACACATACGTAGAGATTGTGAGGAAGCATAAAGAGAGGTAGATATTTCAAAATAAATATAAAATAATACTTGATTTAAACTGCCAGATTCTAGTTTTTCTCTATGTCTGAGTAGACTGCGTGGATGATGACATACTCACCGACTACTTTGACAAAGTTTTGGACAAAACTACAGGCACGTTAAACAAGCAACCGTCAAGATGCACCGTCGTGACTAAAATCCACCACCTCTATTGAAACTAAATTATATTATATTTTTCTTGGCATTTTCCATATAAACAAAAAAAACACATACAACTACCTGCTGTTATTTGTCTTTGTCTTTCAGTCAATTAACAGAAAAAGAAAGTCTTTGTGATTTTTACAAATTTGGATTTATGTTGATTAGTCACGATTAATCAGATTTTTTTTTTCAATTGACAGCCCAAGTAAAATCAACAGAAACCCCGAACAAACGTTACACTACGACAACACCAGGGCCAGCATCGTGACAGCGACAGAGTTACACTCACCATTATTGCCTCTCCCAGAGCTTCCCATGTTTGCCGTTACACATTAGAGCTGTGTGGTCCAGATGAACAGCATCGTTCATCGTAGTCTGACTGTAGCACTTAAACAGTCTGTGCAGCCACTGAAACGGACCATACTGAGCTGGTACAAAAACAAACAACTTGTTTCTCAATTTCCTTTCTCCTGGTTCAGACTTGTTTCACTGAAATACTCCAAAATACTATAATAATACCTCAATGTTCTTGTTTGCTGAGTTGTAGTACTTGAGTCTGGCACAAAGAAATGGGATTAGTTGAATATTTAGACCTTACTTGTAGTATCCTGACCTTGATGACAAAGATGAGGACTGACCACTTACTTCCAGAACTATAAAAAAACCTTTAGTAACGGCGACTCTGACTCGTTTAAATTAAATTTCCTCATTGTCTTCTGCTCTGACATGACTTAAACATTTTCTCTGGTGACTTCTTTGGACGCCACTAAACATAAACTACCGTGACTTGGACTTGGAATCACCAAACAATGACTGGACTCAAACACCACATATTGGAAGTAGCGTTGTGTTTCATAAACACCACAAAGACTTGGGCTGGGAGTAATGCAAGCTCTGAGACAATTGGCTGATTATATGGTAAATCCTCCTCTGGGATCACAGGCCAATATTTTGTGGCTCCTGGAGTAGACGTCCGATATCTGAGCCAAGACTCCACCTTTAATTCCCTGTTGACTGTTTTACAGTCTGGCTAGAAATGTGAGACTCCAGAATCAAGTTGGAATTGAGAAAGAGCAATCAGGTATGATTGATTACAGTAGAAACCAGACTCTACTGATTCAAAAACATTTTTTCATGAATTTCTCCAAATACTACCTGGATAAACAATGACTGAGTGACAGAATTTAAGTATCCGTTGTCATCTTCTTCCACAATGGCAACACATCTTCAAGTCCTTTGGCGTCTGTCCATCACAGTCTGCCCTCCTTATTTCAAAACCTGCGCCACAGACACTGAGGATTACATTGTCTCATTATGTCTGACATGTTTGGTGCGTAATGAATCTTGCAGCGTGAAGAAAACTGAATCTGGAGAAGTCTCTTGAGGGATAAAGGCAGGCCGTCAAGGACTTTCACTGCTCTCCCCTCAGGCTGTGGCTGATGGATGACGTCCCATAAAGGTTTTATGAGGCCAATGTTAAAGGGCCTTGTAGCTTTAACCACTGTGGTTCTCACTGTATGTTGCAGAGAGATGATGGACCACCTGTCTGCTGCACCGCCAGACCATTCATTTATATGTAGAAGTCATTTCACGTGGTAATAAAAATACTTTTATTCCTTATTCATAGAGTCCAGATCCTTCCTTCAGGCTTCTGTTGTGTATTTTTCTTTGTTTGTCCATTAATCTCAAAAATTTACTTATTTCCAGCAAACGGTTGTCATAAAATTACAAGTGGCCTCCTCCTGCCATCGTCCAAGCAGGGCATCATTTCAATCAGAATGCCTTGTGCTCTTCATCTTAAAGGCGAAACATCTCAGCCCCGCAGAGAGTCCAGACGCACAGCAGACTATAAATTATTCAAGACGGAGCAAGGGCAGAACACACACTGGGTCCCGAAAGAGATCCCACCGATGCTGGACTGATTATCTGTATCTGGTATAGGTGAAGAAGGTTCCTCTGAGACCATCCAGGATTTTGGAAAAAAAGAGTGGAGAAAATCACCAAAGAGAGGGAGATAAAAAACATAAATGTTGTAAAATGTTGACGGAGGTTGATTACAAAAACAACTGATTTCAGAGAAGGAACAGACTGGAATGGGCTCTGACTGTCAGGACAACAGGAAGTGTGAAGAAAAAATTGTAGTAAAACAGAAAAGATAAGTTGGAGTCGACTTGGGATGGAAGCAAGTAAATCACAATGGGACTCATTATTACAAGGAATGTAAATGGTGAGATGTGAAAAAATGTGAACAATCTGGTAAAATGTAAAAATTTAAGGTAAAATGTAAACTTTAAGGTAAATGTTATGGTAAAATGTAAACAATAATGTAAAATGTACGTAAGTATTAAAAAGTAAACATAAATTCAACATCAACTACCAAAGTGTGGTTTGATTATTATAGTGTCCAATCCCAAGGTTGGTGTCTTTTGAACAATGGTGTAAGACCAGACCACAAACAGAAACCCTGTGTCTAAACTTTAGACAATTCCATGAACCTTTGTTAACAAAAAAAAAATTTTTTTTTTAAGTTCTTTGTTGTTCATTTTTACTGGTACCTTTGACAAACCAGTTTAGTAAAAAGTCCTAACTAGATTTTTTTTTTTTTTTTTTTTTTTGTGAGCGCAGGTTGGAAGATACCATCTCCACTGATTCCACCAAACCTCATCATATCCTGTAGCTGTCTGCCCACCACTGTCTCCAGAGCTCTGCTCCTGTGTGCCTGTGCCAAGGATCTGACAGATACTCAGAGTTCAGATTACTGCAGGGAACTCTGTGTTATCAGTCACTTCCCTAATCTGGAGTCCCTCAGCCACCAGTCTGGCTCTGGGCTCTGGGCTCTGGGCTCTGGGTTCCACCCAAGAATCTCTGACTTTGTTGGAGTCAAGTAAATCAACTTATAGTCACAAATGTTACCAAACTCTGTCAAGTAGAATCAGCTGTGCCTTTACATGTCAGTTTGTCTGGACACAAAGGTGTTTCAGGATCATTGAGGGTTTTTTTGTCCCTTGGGAATTTGCAGGAACACTGCAAGAATGAAGCTAAATGCAATTTTAAGCACTGGACATGTCCCACTCAATCATGGCAGGACAGACAGTATCGACCTGAGGCTGAATTCAGCCAGGACGGAGCTCATTGGACTGGATTTATTCCAGAGGTATTGGCTTGTGCCTCCTAACCCAGAGTGACCACACTATGAGTTATGTGATTCAGTACTGACTGACACATGGTGCTGCATCATACTGACATCGCCAAAAGTTTTGTACCATCAGCATCATTAGTGAAACTAACCACAGAGAAATAATCAAATTCTGCCTCACACATAACAATTTGTTGTTTAACAATGTTTTCAATTGTTAAGCTGTGTTTAACTGTTAAGTTTTTATTTAAAAAATACATTTCTAGGGAGTATATTAGCTTGATTCAATTAAAGATATTAACATTAACCACAAGCACTGAGAATGTATGACAAATCAATCAATCAAGAATATTAGAAAATTAAGAATTCCAAGTTATTATATGGAATAGACATCAAGTTGTAACAGATGTAAAAAAAAAAACAAGTGTCACCCATAGAATACAACTGTGCAGGAGGACTTAAAATTACATTAAGTACCAGGGGTCTGCAACTGTTAACATCAAAACAAGTCATTTTTAATCATTTTCCATCTACTGCTGCTACTGAATTGTTAGTACCCCTTAGAGGAAATTCACAGACCAGTCGTAGACCCCTGACATACACTATGTTGGGAAAAAGCTAAAGGGCTATTCCTGGTCTGACTGAGCAACAATATTCATCTGTAAAGCCAGTTCTGCTGTTTCACACACACACACACACCTGTGACTCCAGGCTGAAGTTAAGTCATAAGAATGCATCTATTTATTCTCTCAATAAAGAATCAAACCTTGAGTTTGATTCTTTTTTTTAACCAATAGTTTAATAGGATTTAGTTTTAATCTGGTTTAAGAAACACAGTGTTTTAGTTATGCTAACCTGAGCAGGTTTCTGTCTCCTGTCCCTTCACGTTCCTGTTCATCTTAGAAATGTGTCAAACAGCTTGTAGGTGCATTACTGCCCCCTTTTGGACTGGGGTGTGAGAATCAGCATTTATTTCTCAAACATTTCTTTAATAAAATATCTCGTAAAATCTGTTTCGGAACGAGTCATACATTTGATTATGATTTTTTAGATTTTTACCTTTTTAGTTTTATATAATTTAAGAAGAAAATAGTTCATTTGTTTAAATTTGTTTATTATTATTTTGTAATAATGCTACAGACGCCCAGTTCACATTTTATAGACTGCGGTTAGTCAATTTGAAATAATTTGGATATATTTAGATATCAACTAAAACTATCAACTAAGATTCTAATAATTCATCTGGAAGCTTCCGGTCAGAATGGAAACTGGTTGTTCGCTTGTTTGTTTTTTTCTGTTAAATTACCGTAAAACCTCACACAAACGTGAATCATTTCCTTTGCAGGGTGGGAGTGAGCGTAATCGCTTTTTACTCACCAAAACTCCTGAATATGTGTACATCCTCATTTGTGTCCTTAAAAAGAGACCAATCCATCCGTTGCACAGATTATCTGCACAGTTCTTCATAAAGAAAAAACTTAATTTTTTCACGCAAATCAAAAACTGGATACAGTTTCCCATATTGGAGACTGCGCGTTCTTTGACCAGCCAATGAAATCACTTGAATAGTCAACGTGACCATATGCCAGTGTAGCGGCCTCAGTACAATACGATTGACTGGTGAAAGAAACGGGGTTAAACACTAGGTTTTATGTTAAAGTAATACGGAACTCATGCAATCAGTTTGGGATATTTGTGACTACCCCAGTCAGTCCACTAGGTGGCAGAGGTCCAGAAACAGAAATGCAAAGCATAGGTTAATAGCAGTCCAGCAAACAGAGTAAAAGTAACATAACCTGGAGCTGAAGAAAGAACGTTATTCTGTGCTGTTGGCCGATGGCTATGTTCTGTGTGTTTCAGACAAAGAGACGTTAGTAAACATTTGTGCTGTCATGAAGGAGCCAACTCTTGTCTTTGAGCCTGCAACACCAGGTAGACGGCTTTGAGTATCAACTCTGATACCAGTATCAAATCTGTATCAAATCTGATTGGTTGAAGAAACCATTTTATTACCATTGTAATCAGCTCTCAGTGCTCTTTGGTGATTTAAAAGGTTTTGGGGTAAAAGAGGACACAAAGTTGTATAAATAAACATGACTTAGCGCTTTGTTGGCCTTCCAGGTATGTACTATACATGTACATGTGTACACACTGTCAGTGTGTTTTTATGCAAAACGTTCAATTAAATGAACTGGTTTTTTGATGTCTGTACATTCACTTTAGTCTGCCCCCAGCTGTGTGCACATAAGAATGCATCTATTTATTCTCTCAATAAAGAATCAAACCTTGAGTTTGATTCTTTTTTTTAACCAATAGTTTAATAGGATTTAGTTTTAATCTGGTTTAAGAAACACAGTGTTTTAGTTATGCTAACCTGAGCAGGTTTCTGTCTCCTGTCCCTTCACGTTCCTGTTCATCTTAGAAATGTGTCAAACAGCTTGTAGGTGCATTACTGCCCCCTTTTGGACTGGGGTGTGAGAATCAGCATTTATTTCTCAAACATTTCTTTAATAAAATATCTCGTAAAATCTGTTTCGGAACGAGTCATACATTTGATTATGATTTTTTAGATTTTTACCTTTTTAGTTTTATATAATTTAAGAAGAAAATAGTTCATTTGTTTAAATTTGTTTATTATTATTTTGTAATAATGCTACAGACGCCCAGTTCACATTTTATAGACTGCGGTTAGTCAATTTGAAATAATTTGGATATATTTAGATATCAACTAAAACTATCAACTAAGATTCTAATAATTCATCTGGAAGCTTCCGGTCAGAATGGAAACTGGTTGTTCGCTTGTTTGTTTTTTTCTGTTAAATTACCGTAAAACCTCACACAAACGTGAATCATTTCCTTTGCAGGGTGGGAGTGAGCGTAATCGCTTTTTACTCACCAAAACTCCTGAATATGTGTACATCCTCATTTGTGTCCTTAAAAAGAGACCAATCCATCCGTTGCACAGATTATCTGCACAGTTCTTCATAAAGAAAAAACTTAATTTTTTCACGCAAATCAAAAACTGGATACAGTTTCCCATATTGGAGACTGCGCGTTCTTTGACCAGCCAATGAAATCACTTGAATAGTCAACGTGACCATATGCCAGTGTAGCGGCCTCAGTACAATACGATTGACTGGTGAAAGAAACGGGGTTAAACACTAGGTTTTATGTTAAAGTAATACGGAACTCATGCAATCAGTTTGGGATATTTGTGACTACCCCAGTCAGTCCACTAGGTGGCAGAGGTCCAGAAACAGAAATGCAAAGCATAGGTTAATAGCAGTCCAGCAAACAGAGTAAAAGTAACATAACCTGGAGCTGAAGAAAGAACGTTATTCTGTGCTGTTGGCCGATGGCTATGTTCTGTGTGTTTCAGACAAAGAGACGTTAGTAAACATTTGTGCTGTCATGAAGGAGCCAACTCTTGTCTTTGAGCCTGCAACACCAGGTAGACGGCTTTGAGTATCAACTCTGATACCAGTATCAACTCTGATACCAGTATCAACTCTGATACCAGTATCAACTCTGATACCAGTATCAACTCTGATACCAGTATCAACTCTGATACCAGTATCAACTCTGATACCAGTATCAACTCTGATACCAGTATCAACTCTGATACCAGTATCAACTCTGATATCAGTATCAAATCTGATTGGTTGAAGAAACCATTTTATTACCATTGTAATCAGCTCTCAGTGCTCTTTGGTGATTTAAAAGGTTTTGGGGTAAAAGAGGACACAAAGTTGTATAAATAAACATGACTTAGCGCTTTGTTGGCCTTCCAGGTATGTACTATACATGTACATGTGTACACACTGTCAGTGTGTTTTTATGCAAAACGTTCAATTAAATGAACTGGGTTTTTTTTATGTCTGTACATTCACTTTAGTCTGCCCCCAGCTGTGTGCACATAAGAATGCATCTATTTATTCTCTCAATTATTTTATTCACCTTTTCATTTCAGACCCTCCAGACTTTTGCTCGTCCACAGGAAGTGTCTCCTAGCAACTGTTTTTCAATCAGAAGCCTTTGGACAGCAAACATTTCGTGCACAGAGGAGTGCAGTGGCGCAGCAGTGTGGTGGGAAGGATGAACTGCAACAAAAAGGAGAATAAACCTGCAGATGTGGAAGATTTTCTACAAGTGAATGAGCCATTGAATCTACAATTTACTGAAACACTTGTCCTGATCAAGTCATGTTTACAACAGTGATCTGGTTGTCAAACATTTTACATGTTAGTTTTAAATACAGGTGATGAAAGCTGGCTTAGCACTTAGCAGTGGTGTCATGGCTGTAAGAGAGAAAAAGCAGCAGAGAAAGCAAAGAAAATATGAGAAAAGAATATATAATAGAAATGTGATCCTGCAACTCAAATGTTAATCTGTCCTAGAAGCCTTAGATTAGAGAGATATATAGAACGAAGGGAACGCCCAACTCCCTTGGATAAATAATGTCATAACTGGAGATCAAACAAAGGTGGTTGGGTGGGGCGGGTGTACAAATATAGTTTAAAAATTTTATTTGTACTTTCACATGATCCGATACAGCATGTTGGCTGTACTGGCCTGCCAAGTTGTTCTGTGTGGCCAGCGAGAACTTAAAAAGCATTTAGTAAAGTCCATGCAGCAGTGTTTCTTAACTTTCTTAACTAGATTTCTTTATTATTATTATTATTATTATTATTACACAGTGATGAACAATATTTGTAGCTTGAATAAATAATAATCAATCGCAGAAACATGTATCAGTCTGTAATAGAGTAGTTACATCTATACCAGAGGTTCCAAGGACTGGTCAGTGTAAGTAGATATTAGTGAAAACCTTAATGCCTTAGAATTAACTAGTAGTGAAATTACTGTGTCATAAAAGTGAAGCTTCAAGAATGGAAAACTACATAATGTATAATGTATCCTTCCTGTTGTTAAAGATATAGGGCGGAACAACCTGGCACCTGAACAAAACATCTCACTATGACAGTGTGTATGTCTGAGTGATAAATGTCACAGTAACCGTTGAGTTTCAGGACACGGGGTCCCAGCAACAGCAGCAGAAGTTCGAGAAGAAGGACAAGGCCATCCAATCAGAAGAGAACAACGCTTGCGTGCACAAATCTGTTACGCTTAAAAACCTGGGTCAGGGAAAGATAGTTGGTCAGACTTCGTGGGGTGACATCTTATGTTGTTAGTCAGGAACGCGTAGATCTGACCCAGAGTTCTGGAACTGCCTATTTTGCGGATTCTGTAATAAACACACACAAATTAAAGAACACGATGGCTCTGACTCACACATATAGGGTTTCGATAGAATGAGCAGAACCCAACATCAGCCAGTACCACCCGTTACTACGGACTGGTAGCAAGGTGCTGAGCATTGAAGGATCATTACATTTTCAAAATAAAACATCTTTTAGACTTTATTCTCTTTGTATCAGAGTCTGAATGACATATATTTATATGTTACCAGATTATCTTTGAATAAAGAAAGTAAATCAATATAACTGGATTTCCTTTGAATGAAGTAAATTAGTAAAAAATTAAGTATATGTTTTGGTCCCACTGCGGCCCGGTACCAAATGACCTATGGACTGGTACCGGTCCATGAACCAGGAGTTGAGTACCCTTGATCTATAGAGTCTTCCATTTACAACCGGCCCTTCAAGGGGAACTGTATTGCTGATGTTGCCCCTGTGTAGGACTGTAACTTTACATATATACATATATGTGACCAGAGTGCAGCTGCACTTTCTTGTGGTTTTGGGACATAAACTTTCTGTTGCAGATAAAAGCAGACCTCCTACTGCTTGTCCAGCTGCCTCCACAAGGACCTGACCTAAAGCCGCAGAAGAATGCAAGCCAACGTGCGCGCTTGTAAGCAGTGCAAAGCCGGAACGTGACAAAGCGCAATCGTTTCCTTGCTGAAAGTTCAAGGGATTGGCTTTGTTTTCCTCATCTGGGTGGATGGGAGGGTGAGGACAGAACCAATGAGGGGAGGGATACACGTGAGGGGAACATTGGGACTAGTAGTGTTGTCTCTCACTAATACAGATGTAGAAACCCTCGACTTGGGGACAGATATTTGACAGAGTGTGTTTGATTTTTGGTGAGAACGCAGGACATTACTAGACCATAAAAACAGGTAAGAGCCAGAATTCATGTGTTGCATATTGTACTGTTTAATTTCAGTTTACCACAGTTTATACATATGATATTATTTTTTGGTTCCTGCCAGGTTTTAAAGCCAAAAGTATTTAAAACTGTTTCCACCAAAAAACTGCTTCTGCCTTCCAAAAAGAACTACTGTATAACTAATATTCCAAAAAGGACACATGATTAGCAGGTTACAGGTTATTCTAGTCTGTTGTTGATTTGACAAACATATAAACTGCTGTTGACTTTCCTCTCATTACACAGTATTACAGGAGAAAGTATTATGATACCATGATGGAAATACTTGTGTCTTTAGGATTTTTTTTTGTTTTGTTCCAGTACCATAATGTCAGGTCTCAGTTGGGCTGGATTGCAAAAACTAGCAAACCTGCAACAAGCGGATGTTCAGAAGTCTTGACTAATTGTTCAATGATATTCTTAAATTAAGAAGTTATTTTAAATTCATTTGTATCAGTCACAAAGGTCAACAGCCAAACAAGACACTTATTTGACTTGATGCTGTTTTTCAAGCGCACGAAATGTTCAAGTCAGTCAACAGAAGGGACGGTGGCCAGAAGGAGCAGGAGGAGGCGGTGCAGCTGCGGAGGGAGATAGGCCTCCTGTCGGCCACATCCCTCATCATCGGGACAGTGGTGGGCAGTGGCATCTTCATCGCACCTAAAGGAGTCCTGATGAACAGTGGCAGCGTGGGTCTGTCCCTGCTGGTGTGGGCTCTGTGTGGAGTTCTGTCGCTGTTTGGTGAGCGAATCTGTTGCTGTAGAAAACGCCCGTTAAAAGGAAATGTAACTTTTTCTCAGTTTTGGATAACTTTCCTGCATTCTTGAGCTTTCAAGGTTAGCTAATTTTAGTTTACTTAAGCTTTGTACTTTGTACTTTGTACTTTGTACTAAGCTATCTCTTCAATATCGGGTAAAGTGGAGCTTCAAGATACAAGCTCCCTGAAATATGGGTTTTCCAAGTTACGAGTAAGCAACTTTTACAAGATTGTCCTCGTGTTGCGAGGAAACATAGTTACGAGTTTTCCACTAAAAACCATTCATTCGTTTTTAGTTATTTTTAATGGGGAAAATGAAATCAAGATATGAGTGGAACAACACATGAGTGCTGTTGTGGAATGAATTAAACTCGTATCTTGAAGCCCCACTTTTATACAACAATTTATACAACAAATGTCCTATCATCCTGTGGCTAACCTTTAGCTTTTCGTGGCTAAAGTGGCAGGGTTTCGGTTATGTGTTTTGCCAATGAACACATCCATCCATCCATCCATCCATTTTCATCCGCTTATCCGTTACCGGGTTGCGGGGGAAGCAGTCGCCACCCAAATCACATTGCACCGTACCTAAACCTTCCTGCGGGTGGTGAGTCCACTGGAAGGTATTAACCGCCCTAACCGGGATTCGAACTTGCCCAGGAGGTGAACCCTGGGGTTCCACACCAATGACAGAGACATTGCCTCTGGGCCAAAGCGCCACTCCAATGAACACACTGGAACGTAAACCAAACAAAATTACCTTTCACCAAATAAAACAAGTTCAGACTGACTCTCATTCTTCTTCTTCTTGTCTTCCTGCCATTAGGAGCTTTGTGTTTCGCAGAACTTGGCACCAGTTTTACTAAATCAGGAGGTCAGTACACGTATCTGCTGGAGATCTTTGGGCCTCTGCCTGCTTTTGTAAGACTGTGGGTTGACTTTATGTTCATCAGGTCAGTTTGTGCCTTTTCAAAACACCCTGTTGGCGTCGGTAAAATAGCCTGAAAGTAACAGTATTTTACTCTTTCAGGCCTTCGGTGACAGGGTACGTGTCCTTGGCTTTTGGCAGCTACATGGTGGAGCCATTCTTTACTCCCTGCGCTGCCCCCGCTGCTTTAGTCAAACTCGTTAGCATCCTTGGAGTCAGTAAGTAGTTTTTACTCTTCCTTTTTCTTCCCATTATTCCATTATAAACCCGAAGCAGAGGCTTGCAAACACTTGAAACATAAAAATATATGAAAAAAACCTTCGGTCAAAAAATAACTTCCCTTTTTTAAGGTAGATGGGTGATTAAAATGAGTCAAGGTTTTAGTACTTAATCCTTTTTCCAAAATCTTTTGAAAGAAGTCAGAGATAACTCCTGGCTGAGGAGCATAATTGGCCCCATACCCATAGTTCGGACATGTCTGATTGTGTCGGCTTTAACTTCGGTCTTGTCTTCGCAGCTTTAATTGTCACCATCAACTGCTGGAGTGTAACCGTGGCTTCTCGCACCCAGATCGTTCTGACTTTTGTGAAGTTGTTTGCTCTGGTTATGATCATCATCCCTGGAGTCATCGCGTTAAGCCGAGGTGAGAGGAACTGAATGGAATTTTGAGCTGATGCATCACTGAAGCATCACTGACTCGGTTTCTTACTTTGCATTAAAAAAATCGTTCCAGGACAGACAGAAAATTTCCAGAATGGTTTCGAGGTGGAGTCACTGACACTGGACAGGTTGCCCTTGGCCTTCTATAACGGTCTATATGCCTACGGTGGATGGTAAAGAGCACTGATGAGTGATGGGTTATTTAATACAAGATAAGCTAAGCTAATCATCTTTTCCAGGTTTTATCTGAACTGTGTCACAGAAGAAGTCATTAATCCAAACAGGTTGGTTTCTAGTTGTGGTCCAGCAATGTATGTTTCCCGGTGACAACGTAGTTATAGCACCTTTCTGTGTATGTGTCCTGTGCTTAGAAACATACCGCTAGCCATAGCCCTGTCCATGGTGATGGTGACGATCCTGTACGTGCTCACCAACGTGGCCTACTACACCATGATGACTCCTGCTGAGCTGCTCATGTCTGACGCGGTGGCTGTGGTCAGTGATGGCAGAGTTTAGGATTCCTTTCCCACAATCCTCTGATTACTAGCATGGTCTCTAACTTGTGTCTCCTCAGACTTTTGCTAACAGAGCTATCCAGACCTTTGCGCCTGTGGTTCCTCTTCTTGTGGCCCTGTCGTGTCTAGGAGCGCTCAATGGTGGCATTTTCGGATCACCCAGGTGTCTGATCACCCAATAGTAACACTGCATAAAATTTACTGTAAATTTCTCCGATATCATTTTTGGTTTCGTTGTAATTTTAGCTTTGGCTAACCATTAGGAATCATTTTGGCTTATTTCCTTCCATTTTTGATTAATTTGTAATAATAGTGATTTTGCTAATTGTGGTAAGGATAAAAATTAGTCTAATTAAGCAAGTCCAATTAAGTTATTATGAAATTTACCTGATTACAAAATCAAATGTTTATACCAGTTAAATGTTTTATGATGATATGATGTTTTATGGTATAAAGTTATTGGATGAGCAGGTAGTGTTTAGTGTTTGGTATGTTTAGCCAGTATGATATAATGTTCATTCTTCCTGATTGGCTGTGGGGCAGGATGCTGTTTGTAGGAGGCAGAGACAATCTATGGCCGCGGATCTTTTCCATGATTCACATCCGTAGACGAACACCTCTGCCTGCTGTGATGCTACAGGTAACATTTTTGTTTGTTTGTTTTTAAAGGGGTCTAACAAGCAAAATGGACTTTGTGTCTGCCTTCTTCAGTAGACCAGTGTTTCCCTATCTTTCTTTTGCCAGGCACATATTTTACATTTACAAAATTTAATAAGGAATACCATAGCATACCAATCAAAAAAAAAAAAAAAAATCAGAAAGAATGTAATAGTAATTAATGTCTTCTAGTTTCCTTTTACACGCATTTTACCCACTCACTGTTTAGTTGAACACAGCGCTCATGTTCTCTCAGGAATTGAAGAAAGATCCACATAAAGATCTTCTTCAAAACCTGACTCTGTCTTTTTGCAGTTTTTAGAGCCGCCACCTAGTGGAGTATTTACCTGTTTTGTCATAGCATGGACATATTTAGACAAATTATTTGCAGAAAATAAATAGCAGAGTGGATGATTACAATTCCGTTCACGGTCTCCACCACCACTCCACGTGTACTAGACCAGGCCACTTAGACCAGGCATGGCCAACCTGCGGCACATTCAGCTCTTTGTCCGGTTTCATGCGGCTCTTACGTTCATGACGAATTTTGTGTTTTTTTTCAGGCTATGTGAATCTCATGGCGATGGGCGTTAGCGCAAATTACTTAGGTAAAACCCAATTCCCATTTTTTTATTTCATAGAGATGGGGCAGTTCATGTGTGCTCATGTATGTCATGTGGCTCTTTGCAGTCTCTTGACTGGTTGGCCACCCCTGACTTAAACAGTTAAATCACAGTTTATCGTCTAGCAGCCACTGTTGTCATGGTTACATGAAGGTCCCCTCAGTTACTGTATTCCCCCCACAAAGGAGCTGCGCAGAGCACACAGTAACTCACTACCACTCTAAGGTAAAGGCAAAGAAACCACCCACTGAGAACAAAGAGGTGTGTAAATAATCTAGCTGTTCTCAATCCTTCAGTTTTTCATCAAAAGTCAAGTGAGAGCCTCTGACCCTGGTGTTACAGCAGAATAGTCAAGTGAGAGCCTCTGACCCTGGTGCAGAACACAGGAAATTGCCAAGTTAAAACATGATGTTTTTTAAGTATCCTCTGACAGTTGTGATGATACTGAGCGGAGAAATCTACCAGCTTGTGAACTTCGCCTCCTTTTCCCGCTGGCTCTTCATCGCCTTAGCAACGCTGGGGATGCTCATCCATCGCAAACGCTTCCCTCTGCACCCAAGACCTTTCAAAGTAAGACTGTCACTACACTCTACATGTCCAGAACTGCAGAGTCCAGTGTGTTATTTGTTTTTCTGACCCCTAGGTCCCTCTGGTCGTGGCTGTAACTTTTACATTGGTTTGTTTCTTCATCGTGATACTGTCGCTCTACTCCGACCCCTTCAACACGGGCTGCAGTCTTGCCCTCACACTGACCGGCATCCCAGTTTACTACATCACCATCTACAGGCCGTCTTGTATACCTAATAAATGCAAACATCTCTTCAGTAAGTCAGGGATCTCTAAACTCACAGCTGCTCGTATCTCGAGGTTCCAAAGGTAGCATGGTCAAACCCTTTCTAAAATTTTGCATTGATCTGTCACTTTTCCAGACTACTGCAGCAGACAGCTTCAGATCCTGTTGGAGGTGGCTCAACAAGAGGTGAAGACCTACTGAAGGGGACAGACAACAGTGGCTGTCGTTGATGTTCTTTGTTCTTAGGAATTTATGCATTTAAAAGAAATTATTAGACAAAAAAATCTGCCAAGTCAAGATTCTACATCAGAGGATTCCTAAGTTTGAAGCATATCTCTCCAGAGGGGGGCGCCAAAGGACATTAGAGAAGGACCAAAATGAGGCAGGTGTGGCGTACGTAAACTAGCAAACTTACCTCCAGAGAACTGGATGGATTTGTTCCTGGTACAGTGAGAAAATGGGGACTCTACACTGTATGACAATGGCTAGTTAAAGCATTGGTTCCCAGAACGGGGGGCGGACCCCTCCTAGAGGGCAGCAAGGCAAATTAAACTTTATTTTCCTTTTTGTTTAATGAGAATAGAAATTATTGCAATTAGGTCACTTGACTCCTGAGTTAGTTAAATAAAAAAGGCAAATTATCATTCATAAAGCACAGAATGCTTTTGTTCCTTTTTGCAACATGAAAACGCAAATAATACTTAATACATCAATTGTTTATGATGTATGCAATGGGGTGTGAAGAAAAAAAGGTAGAGAAATTGCGTTTGAAGTCAAATGATGACAGTTTTATTGTAAAGTCATTCAAACAAGAGCAAAGCTGTTTTCAAGGCTGTTTGATAAAATTCATAAATGTACAATCAACAAAAAAAAACTCTCCTACTGTTAAAAAGTGCTCTGAAGATGGATCTGACTAAAGAGCACGACCGCGAGAGTCAGAGACGAAACACGAAGTTCAAAAATAAATCTACACAAACAGTCCTGTCGCTGGTTGTACTTGTAGTTTGGTGTTGGTTAACCACTACTTTTTTTTTATCTTATTGCTAACAATCCTACATTCAAATCTAACAGCTGACCGACCCACAAATCTGGAACACAGCACGTCAACACTGGTAAAAGCTAAACAAATATATATATATTAAATTGTGCAAATCAACATACATAAACATTTAAACACATTTCTCCCCAACAGAGTCAGTTCCTTCAAACCTACTGACACGACTGGTAGGAAGCTTTAAAATGACATCGGAAATCATTTCCAACCCGCACTAAAAATCTATGGCATAAATACTAGGAGAAGACGAGTGAGGCAGGAAGTACAGGAAGCTTTTCCAACCAGGTCATTACAATTAAAGTGTGCTTGGTAAAAAAAAAAAAAAAACTCAAACAAAAAACCTATAAAACTATTTTCTAATCTCTAACAGCAGCTAGGGTGGTTTGAAGCAAACGAAGCAGATGCAATACGTAGCGATTTCGACTTTTTTTTCCTACGCAAATCTTAGAACAAGCAACAAAAGCAGACATTTACGTCCAGTAGATGTAGTCAGTTTTCATTGTAGGGGTTAGACTTTTTTTGGAAAGCGAGTCACCCAATTTTTGGATGACAGGAAAACTAGTGAGCGATTCTGGCATGCTATCATGTTTTGCTCTGAGCAAGTAAGATCTACAGCAGATGACAAGTATGACGTGTAAACATTGGCAAAGCTGCCAATGTTTTAGATTTAGATTTCTACAGAATCTAAGATTACAATATTTAACCCTGGTGTTCCATGACAACTATAAATACCACTCTGCCAGCATAAGAGTACCTGCTAGCTTAGTAATCATCAAATATTTCAACAGGAATAGTAAAATAGTAAAAAACTTTTGTAATCATTGTAAGACATTTTAGGTAAATCTGCAAAGCTTTGTGTGTAAAGATCGCCCCTGGGTGGTCTAAATAAAATGTTCATTATGAATTCGCAGTGCTTTGGGAAAGTATTTAAGATTAGGAGGACTTTTTTTTGTCTGAACAAGTACAACTCTTAAGGTGGAAATCTCCAGATGCGGTGTGCAGATATTACGATCTTCCACTATGGTGTTCCTTGAGATCCATTAATCTTTCTGTGCCTGTGTAAGACCAATGTGCTACAGTATGAAATAACATTTAACTTAATGTGTCCTGTACTGGCGATATTTGCATGCCTTTCCTTTAGCTTTTGTAAAAATATTGATGGAGCCATTAGTTTGTGAAATTCTTACATTTGCACCTGCTTTGTGTTTCTGTGCGTCCTTTACTGCTCATAGTGTTTAAAAAAAAAACACCCCACAGTCCTCTGGACCTTTGTTCTGCCCGTTACATAAACTGAGGGATGATCTCAGACCAGCTGATGTTTGCTACGCCCAGCTCCTCATCCTCCAACCCTGAGAAGCTGATGTCCACGAGAATCTTGCTCAGGCTGTCGTTCATCGTGTTCAGGACCAGGCCCTCAGTGAACGAGTGGTTTGTCGGTGAGGTTCCTTCTATGAGAGGTAGCGTTCCTAGACAAGTGCTATGAAGGTCTTCGACGGATGGGTCCCCTGGACCTGTGGTTCTGGAGGGACCAGGTGGTAAAATCTCTCTGGGGGAGTTGAAGAGGGGCCAGTCTTTGAAGGGAGTGCCGTTGAAGCTGAATGTGTTGTATTCATGCCGTGGGGTGACGGCGGGGCCCCCTGGTGTACGGATAGGGCTAAAATCCAGAATGTTTTGGCTTCCTTTGCCCACTGGTGTCACTTTCCAGGGCTCGGGTACGACGGTAGAAGGGGGTTTGCTGGGCGTGGAAGAAATCAGTTGGCTGCTGGCTTTTATGGGGGTCTTAAAGGAGAATTCCTGATCGATGCTTTGCTGCGGAAAACGCTGCTCGTCCTCCTCTGTATCTTGCATGCTGTGTGAAATAGAGGCGTCAGAAGCGACACCGGAGTCGAAGAGGGTGCTGTCAGGACAGAGGAGGACGGGCTCCTCGTGTTGAGAGTGGACCAGTTGCTGTTTGCGCCGTGACCTGCTGGCTTGTGTCTTTGGAAAGGCTTTAGGGCACACACCAATGACTGGAGCACTCGCCGGCTCCCTCCTAAAGTCAAGATTGTCGCTTTTTGTGACCTGTCAGACGCACAAATACATTTGTTTTACGCAACGCTTTCCTTGTACATTTTTCAAGGAAGTTCTAGTTCCATTTTGAAGCATAACTTGAAGCTGGATCAAGATTAAACATTCAATGCAAATAGGCCTGAGCTGTTTTACTCGTAGAGTTTTAATTTCTCTATGTTGTGCTAAGTCTCAGGTTTCTGTTTTTGAAAAACTGTGGCTTACTGCAAGCCTTCTTTTAAGCCATTATTTGGCAAACGCTTAACTAGACAAAAAACGTTTTTGTGGCAGTACTGAACCAGAAACTCAACATCAGGGTTTTTACCTTAGGAGCAATCCGAACTTTCTTGGCTGATCGCACAACGTTCCGTTTCGGCTGTGAGGCGCAAGGGGTGTGAGGGGCTGACGATGGAGACAGGTAGATAGGTGAGCTGATGGGGAGCTGAATGGGCACCAGGTAGGAATCAGTTCGAGGGAGAAGAGGTTTCATTCTTCTCTCTGGGCAGAGAAATGACAAAAACTATGTTAATTAAGGAAAAAAATCAAAACATGCCTTGTTAGAATTGAAACATCCCTCAGTTTAAATCAACTCACCGGGGACAGTTGTGGTCTTTCTGACATCAGGCACCACCCCCCTGTGTAGCTGTGAAAATTATTGAAAGGATTAGCATAGTCTCTAAATGCTAACCATAGTAGCAAAAAAGATTCTCTACAGTTTCTGACTCCATAGGACAATAAGGGAGTTATTAGGTGACCAAAGTTTTTGGTGGGCAATAATTAGTCATTCTGCCAGAATCTTAGTTCGTTATATCACAAGCTGCTTTCACCTTCTTTGGATCCATTAAAAAATCAACAAGTTTAAAATAAATGTACTTGTCCTATGTCCTAGTAGTGTTTCAGAGACATGCCAGTCCTACCTGGTTTGGATATGAAAGCACTGACACTGGGACAGGAGCAGTCCTTGGATCAGAACCAGTCTGTTAAAAACAAACAAAAAATAAACACAGTGAATAAAGACAGTATAATTTACACTCAAATACTCAAAACATTATGAGTGATTTTCTCACCGTATAGACCTGATCTAGAGTCAGACATCGGTTCACCTCAGGCCGGATGGTCCAGAAAGAAACCTTTCCATTTGCTGAAGTCTCGCGGGAGAACATGTCGTGTAAGGAGAGGTTATGACGGATGGAATTCTGGGAAAAAAAAAAAAAAGACGGGGCAATGATGTCGTATTAGTGTTCCATATTGACGAAATGTCACAAAGTCTGGCTGGATGGAAAAGCTTCCTGTACTTCCTATTGACGAAATGTCACAAAGTCTGGCTCGGGGACCAATCGTGGCACTTTATGTGACCCACGATTTTTAATTTGTAGTTTTTGAAAGGTCTGAGATAAACTAGGTTGTGATCTTTACTCAAACACTGTAGGCGAAAAACATTTTCGAAAATCTTATCACTCCCAAACACTGCCCTAAGGCACTGTTTAGGAGTGATAGGATTTAAGTAAACATCCAGCCTCTTTTGGCAACTTGCTGCTGTTGGCAAAAGCTTGTTTACTTTTTGAATAGAATTATAAGCAGATTAAAGCCACTTGTTTTCTTAATCAACTCTTTCGGAGTTTGTGCTGATAAAATATTACGTAATTGCAGATTTAAAAGAAATACCTTCCACCCAGGTTTGGCCACCTTCCTGAAGTACGGGAAGTGATCCTCGATCCAGGTGTAAATCTCTTTCAGAGTCATCCTCCTGTCCTCCTTGCTGTTGATGGCAAACTGGATAATGGCCATGTAAGAGTACGGAGGCCTCTCAGACTCAGGCTCAACTTGGTCAAGTACCGCCTGCGTCCTCATATTATGTGCCTTAAAAAAAACACAATGGAGTACTTTTTTTTTTTACATATTTGCAACAAAACAACATGAAAATTACATTCATTTTCAAAAATTAATTTCCATTAATATGACATGGTGTTTAACCTGTTTAGTCAGTGGCCCTTTAGCCAATAATACATTTCAAGGCTCTTCTAATTGAACAAATTTAATTAATCAAACAAATGGGATTCAAATGTTATTGATAGTTTTTAAAAGGCAATACCTAAGATTATTGTAACAATTTTCAAGGTTAAATGATGATGTCACAACGGCACTTTCATTTTCTCTTTTGAATTTTCTGTTATTTGATGTTATTGATTTTGTCACATTATGACTTGACAAATTAACTTTCAGAAAACACAGGTTTTACAATGGTGTGAGAGTCACTGACCACCGAGAGAAGACAGACCTGTAAAACGTCTGAGTCCTGATTTTCATTCTCTTTGTCCTCACTGGGTTCCTCTTTGAAGGGCGGTGTGTGGATTTCGCCCAGCTGCTGATTACTGGGGAGGATGTCGTCTGATTGGTTCCAGTCCTCTTCTTTTTTCACTGACAAAAAAAAAAAAAGTTTGTGTTTTAAGAAAGATTACATGTCATTACAAAATGGGCATTAGTAGGAACGTTGTCTTATTTCTTTGTACATGGTTTTACATCAAGAGAAGGTTTAAAATTACCGATGGTGAGCAAAGTTTCCATTCTCTCTGCTGGTCCATCTGTACAGTTTTGGGAGACATTGTCCTCCATTTGATCTGTGTGCTGTCTACTGTTGCTGCTATTCTCACTCAGAAGAATGAATTTATTCGGCCCCTGAGTGCCGCTCTCTTTGCCTTTGGCAGAGAGGGCCTCAATGACAGTTTGGAGGTCAGCTTCTTTGGGAATGACCACTACCTGAGTGTCAGACATGGAGGGGTGATTCATGATACGAACCCCGTCGGGGAAGCACTGACTAGTTGATGCCAAGTTGGAAATTTCCTTAGCGCCAGACGCAGCAGACTGGCTTTGAGATTTAGTTGGTGGGCCGTCATTCTGCTGAAAAGGTAACTTCCTCCTCCTGAGGATCAGGGGTCTCCTTGGGCTGCGTCGCATAGTCAACGGGTTAGTCAAATTTCCTTTGATCTGAACAGGAAATCTACACAAAACAAGCACAGAAGAAGAGAGTTGTATTTGTTAAAAAACACAACCAATCAACCAAAGGTACATTTATATTTATTTGGAGGTAAGGCATAAAACCCGAATATTATCCCACCAACAGGACTTAAATACAACAGAATAGATTCAGTATATTTAGAACATTTTAAGGAGTAAAATAGTGCAAAACAAATACTGCATTGAGCAGCTGAAGTCTGTTGTGTTCCGAATCTTCTTCAAAGAATCAGAACACAAATCTCATCAAATCAATTATAATCGTTGAATGACAAAGCAGAGGCAACACTTACCAGTCAAAACAGCCTATATGATGCGTTTAACTATTGCAATAATATAGCATTGAGTTAAATAAGTTAGATAAACAACTGCTGTTTCTTTTTGTTTCATCAGATGGGTTAAAAGCAGAGGCTCAGTTTCGTTGTATCCCCGTGGTACAATGCCAATACAGCTCATTAAAAAAAAAAAAATCACGTTGAAATAATTTAATTCAAGAACAACGGTTTTCTGTTATGTAACGTTCACGGCCAACCGCGACGTGGAAATTATAACGTCGTGATTAACAGCAACGGTTTTATTGTTTACGTGACATGCCGAATTGAATTGTTTTTACACATCCATTTTCTACGACTCATATTAAATTATTCGATTATCTGAAATATTACATATCAAGGTGGTGTTGCAAAAAAAATTATAACATTTTACACAAATAAATGTCAGTTACTGCATTGCTAAATCAACGACTGCTATTTGTAAAAAATAAATAAATAAAACCATACAAACAAAATAAAAAACCAAGCACAAGCAGAAAAATCTGTTTTGTTCGTTCACACTAAGCGCTTATTTGAAAAGCTTTGTTAAAGCCAAGGTTTGACTAAAGCTTAGCAAGGTTAGCAGCGGAGCTAAGTTGACAATACGGCTAAGACATCTCCATGCTTAGGAATAAGTCAGAACAAACCTTCACATTACTCCAATATTGCAGGTGATTCCATTTGAGCTTCGGTAATCAGACACTTTGGAGTTCGCGC
>NC_024314.1:20492886-20526800 GCF_000523025.1 Cynoglossus semilaevis | reverse complement strand
TTCAATCGTATTTACGTGACAGTGAACCTACTCAGCAACGTTTTTTGAATTTTGGCGCTGTAGCTTGTGGGAGAGGCCAGCTAAAATCTAATCACGTGGTATAAAGTTAACCCAATGGCAGCCGGACTAACTGAAAGGACCAATTGAGGGTGACGATGTTGGAAGTAGGAAATGATACATACAAAGAAAGAAAAACAAAAAAGTTAGCGGCGTTGATAGAATTTGTGTAAAAACCTTTATATTATTATTATTATATATGCCGCACTTCCTAAACCAAAACTTTGAGTCTTTTTCAAGCTGCTTACTACACGGTACGTACTAACAATGCAACATTCATAAATGTACTGTTACAAACGGATCCAGATCACGTGAGAATGACATCTGTCTAATAGTTGTCTATATAATATACGTTTTTGACCTCTTTCTATCCATCACTTTGTCAGGAATGACTCATATTAATGCCCCGAAAGGCCACAAAGACAGAAAGGCCTTCCTTGCAGTTTTTGCAGCGGCCTCAGTGTGGTGCCAGACTCCGAAATCAGCCAGAAGTCAGAGCAGCCCTCAACCCGAAAGACTTCTTCTCAGAGACGCAGGCACACAGTAGTTCCACGCTTCATGAGTGGGTGAGCTCCTTATTCTATATTATTCTATATTTTTTTGTTATTTTAATTCTTAATGGTACAGGCTTGTCATGGAAGGATTTTGGGTTTAAAGCTTGAGAAGGGCTGTTTTGTGTAGAACAAGCAACAAAAACATTTTTCATGGATGGGTTAAATGCACAGGACCGATTTTGTTTGTTTGTGTGTAAGAAATATTCACATATATATATAAATACAAATTAAGTTTTTTTTTTATCTTCATTAATTTGTTTTCATTTTTTTTCTTCAGGTAAGCCCACAGTTTGACTCGGTTTCTCTTGCAGCTGTGCCTAAAGGGAGACGAGGGAATAGGAAATGCCCATCAACCACAAGCATCCTTGATCACTCAACTCAGCTTACCAAGAAAACCAGTGTATGCAAATTTCCCTCGTTGTCATTTCAGGAAAGGTCAAGAGACCAGAGTAATCAACCAAAGAGAACAAACTCAAAGAAAGCTTTGGAGGCCAGCCGTGAGCTTGATTTGAGAAATAATTTACAGGAATCGAATCAAACAACAAATATAGTTTCAAGTGCTCGGTACATTGAAACACCAAAGAGAAAATCAGCTACAATTAGAAAAGGAAATGGAGAGAAGGTTTCTGATGGTGCTGCATCCTTTAGCAGATGTACCGACCAATTCAGAACTGCATCACTTCCAGGGGAGACATGCAGAATTCAATCAAATGACACTTCAACACCTGCGTCCATTGACCTTAGCAACGCTGAGATGAGCAGTGTTGGCCCAGCACCTGATGTGGACACTCCAAAACTAATACAGGGAGAGAGTAATTGTCCCTCCTCAACAACTGAACACTGTCTGCTGGCTCGACCTTGTACACCGACGTGTAATGAGCCACCCGACATTTTAGCAGCTGATTCACCAGAGGAGGATTATGGATTGAAGGTGACATGGAGGAGGAGGAAAAGTGTTATGTTGCGGCTGAAAGAACAAGGTCATCTGAATGATTCAGATGTGTTAATTTCAAGTTGATAGACAACTGATTGTGGGTTTTTTTGTATATTTTTTATAAAACATTATTGTGTCCATTATGAAATCTTATGAAACAAGTGTCTCATCAACCCATCTGCACAGTGTAGATTGTATGCAAATGATGTGTAATTGTAATATTCTGATTCCAGCCCTGAGAAACTACTTGTTTGTTGTTTCTATGGCTCTAACCCTCATGAATTCCATTACACATTCATATTTTCTCATTGACATGAAACATAACTATAATCATTAACATTAACACTAGTTTGATTTGGTGATTTGGAGTAATACTGGCTGTATGAACCAATGAATGTAGAATCATAATGTGCAGCAGAATTATAAAACATAAATGTGAGAAATGGCTCTAAACATGTGATGTCATATTTTTTTTAATGTAAGCAAATTAACAACATGCATAAATTATTTCCTCACATCGTAGCATCGTTTTTTAACAGAATAAAAAAAGTCAGTATGATAAACAATCGTCCACACAGGTTACACACCCCTGCTGTATAGGGAAAAAAACATGTTTTATTCGAAAACATATTCTAATTTTAAACATATCATGTTACTGTAATTATACACTTTCCGACAGACGCGATACGGGAATAAATAAATTAGTGATACAAACCAAAGTGGTCAAAATATTTCAGTCGGTTATTTTTTTCCTGTTAATGTAAATGGCTACCCACTGAGAGGCAAAATAAACAGCGCTCCTCATCCAGAGCCACGCTCCTTAAAAATCACCAATCACCCTCTGCCTTGCAGACTAGCGGACCAATTGAAAAACTTCTTGTTTTTGTGTGCGGTAACTAGGGAGCTCAGGAACACTGTTCTCTTCTCCACCGCGTCCGCAGAGAGGACGAGAAGAGGCTCCGCATGAGGACCTTCCTTAGCAACCGTGAACAAACATGAGTTACTACAGCATAAGGTAACTTGAAGAAGCATTTTGGTTTTATTACGTGTGTTTTATGTGTTCTATTTGGCTAGACGTAGGAACAGCATCCAATTAACGTGTTAGAGTGAACAAGTCAAAGTGTCGCCCACAACTTTTTGAAAAAAGGGGGAGACACGGTTGCGGCAGCTAACGCTAGCTCCTAACGGTAATACGCCACAACACAATAATGTAATAACATGCTTACTGTATTTCACAGATGGAAAATGGACTAGTTTTGTCAGCAGTCGTTTTAATGCATTTTTATGACGTAAGTCAGAAAGTCAGTGGGCGACTTTATGCGTAAGTCCTACTGCATCTTATATATGTGCTTCAGAAACCTCTTAGTATTTTACCCGTGTCTAGTATGGCTTCTCCATATAAACATCCTTTATCCTGTGTGTGGAAATGGAATCTTAACATAAACCAACACATCCTCCCCATATACTAAAGTTTATTCCATTACTTTACCCAACCTTTGTTCCACCCACTCTCTTTTTTACACACTGTTACGTCACTGAATAACATGGCAAAAGTCCTGAGGTTAAGGATTTTCACTTTGTCCTGCGTTGTTTTTTGTATATTGGACATCTTTCTGGAAACTAATCATTACGACCACAGCAAAAAAAATCTAAAGGCATTATGACATATTAGATACCCAGGAATATAACAGGGAACCTATAGTCTGTACCAGCTTTCTCTTTATACTATTTGTTATGCAAGTGTGGTATGTTTCTGGCAAGCAAAAACAGCAACAACAATAATAATTATGATCCTAATTATTATTATTATTATTAGTATTAATAGTAGAAGTAGTAGTAGTATACACTACCACTCTTGTAATAGTCGTAACAGTCAGTTGTAATAGCCACAACAAATGGCAGCATTGACTTTGCCAACTCTCCGAACATCAGCACTAAAAAAAGGAAATTATATCAGTTTCTGTGGTGTGACTCATCAGTAGCCCACATGGTATCCAAAAAATGTACCTAATCAAAACACACGCCTGGCCCCCGGCTCTGTTGAACATGATAAGTATGCTAGCTGTGGCCCATGTTGTTGGCACTTGATGTTGACCATACAGTATTCTTTGACCTATTTATGTCGAAAAAACACGTATCCTCTTTTTAAGCGACTTGTTTTTTTTTTTTTAATGGTTGATGTAAGCTAAGTTTATAGGCTGTTGTTTAGATACTGTACAGCCCAGGCATAGTGCAGGGCTCACAGGACGAGGTGGCCGAGTGGTTAAGGCGATGGACTGCTAATCCATTGTGCTCTGCACGCGTGGGTTCGAATCCCATCCTCGTCGGTAACACTTTTCCCATTTGCTCTGCAGATATGAATAAAAAAATGTGATTTTATATTAAAATTTGATCAGTCAAGTTTCATTGGTTCTACATTTGGCTATAAGGAAATGGCTAATATTCTGACCTGATATTGTAACCCACCAAGTTCCTGTTATTAATAGAAGAGAATGCGCTTTAGTTTTATTTCTGGGTGTGATGTGACCTACATTCTGGGCATTAAATGACCCACATTGCAGTTACCAAATGCAGGCATTGTGTCTTTATGTTCTGCTGCAAAAATAGGGTTTACGCTGGATTCCTTTCCTGTCGTGAGGGTAGGGCAACGTGCTGAACATTGCAAAATACCTAGAATCCTTTGCTTTTGCAGGCCAGGTGACCAGTTTTGCTACGTAGCACTAGACTTTTAGTTCTGTATATTTAGGTATCTAATCTTAAAGTGAATACTGTGAATAACAGAAAGGTCTGCATGTCACGTTTGAACATGCCCTTTTTACAGCATCTGACTTTACTGTGTCTAAACATTCCTATCAGGTTGTTAACCTAACCACCCACAACAGCGTTTACAAATCCAGTAAATAAAACCTCAAATGCACACACTTACACATTAGTGTTGTTCTGACTGTGTATTGGTGTTTGATGATTGCCAACACCTTATTAGTAGAACTCACACCCTTTCCTGTTGATTCTGCAAATTTTTTTTTTAGAGTTGGTGCTGATCTACAATGGCTTTTGAGAAGAAAATTACAAGTAAAACAAAACAACTTTGGTCTTGTAAGGAAAGATGAGATAAGATAGTGATAATATTTACAGTATTAGTAAAACTACAGCATTCCTAACGTGTTCGTTATGTAATGTCAGAAGCATTCCCCCCTGCTGTGATATGCATGGTTCGTGATCAAAGGTCACAGATGTTTCACCATCTGAGAGAGAACTTAGAGAGTATACCTTTATTTTTACCCCACAACAACTGTTGTGAAATATGTGTGTGAGTTTGCCATGAATTTCTTACGGGGTCAGAGTAAATTTACTCTCAACTACCCTCAGTGCACACATACGTATCTAGGGGTGACAGTTTTCATCTGGCAACACAAGCGGTTGTGGGAGTGGGAGGCTGGTAATTTTTTTTTTCTGTGGCTGGATTCTGAAGTTTTATCTAAGTTTCTGTAAGATCTTAGAGATGTTTTTTCTCTCTTACTGAGATTACAGTAACATTGTTTTAGACATGGCCACCATTGTAAATCTTTTGGTGGATTCCGATTCTTTGATTTCTTGTTAAGTGTGACTTGCTTACTGATTTTTAGTTTTATTCCAATTTTCTTCACTTGACAGTGTATACAAAAAATAATTAGTAATTATGAAACTGTTCCCACTCTCCATTTCACTCTCCATCACTGGTTTTCTCTTCAATTCAACATCTTTCAAAATAAAGTGCTTGGTGGAACGATGCTGTGGAATAAACAAAGTAAATGGTACATTTATTTTTATGCCACCTGAAGTAAACTGATGCAGCTGCAGGATCTAGTTTTTGGTTGAATTGCCGTTCACAATAGTGACTTTCAAGCACATGTATTCCAGCTGAGTAACAAACACATTTCTGTATCTCTAAGAGACCAAGAAAATATCTGTGGTATTTAGAGTGAGTTTACCCTCCCCGAAACTTTTGAATAAATCAGCATTACTCATATTTTCAATGGCAGCTTGATGTTGTTGCTGCTTATTGCACAAGACGTCTCCAGCTGCCACATCCATTGTACATTGGAAAGCTGCTCAAACAAAACATTGCACAGGCCTAGTGCTTGTAAGGCTTTGTTTGAGTGGGATGAGTTTTAAATGATCTATCCGACCAGCTTTTTTTAAATTTTTGGCCACAAATGGTTGCCAGTCCAGAGCTTGGTTGCAACAGCAGTAGGAGAATTCTTTGTCGCCCCTCTGCGTCTCTAAGGGACCGCACATTATTATGATTTCTTGTTGCATATTTCCATCATTTGTTTTGTGCCCGATAATTACTCCCTCTGGTGAACAATCCCCCAGCTTATCATCCATTGAGTTATGTCATTAAACCAGTGTCTCTTAGGACATACAAACACAAACATACTCATCATTCTCTCTCTCTCTCTCTGAAAATGACACAGAGAAGCTGATTGGGTGGGCTCTGGTCTCCTAGCAACTAGATCAATCTCCCTACACTGCAGCTGTTTTTAGACACGATAACATATAGATGTGACTTCATTATGGGTTTTTTTGTACGTATGTGCATGTGCTCTGTGTTGTAATTGTTAGTATGACACAGGGGCAGTTTGAAATATCTTCATCATACACCGACTGTCTGACCAACGTCTGCTGACATACACACTTCAGCTATTTTAGGCTGAACAATTTCCCGGTATTGCACATGTAAGTCAGAGGCCACACTGACTGCAGAGTCGTGGTTTGATTAGTAGTGTCCCTGTATGTGTCAGAGGAAATACAGGGAGCTGTGTGTCACTGGTTAGTTGCTCAGAAAGTTAAGGTTAGTGGGTCTGCAGTGAACATTTAAACTACGGTGATACCAGGAGGGTGGAGTGGGGAGACAAGGGGACTTATGGTGGCTGAGATAAAAACTGTATTGCTGTGGTTTCCAACCTTTTTTTGGTCTATGACCCCATTTTGACCCTAGAGACTTTTTTTTCTAGAAATAATTTTAAATTTTTATCACGTTTGTTATATTGTATTTACAAGTGGCCAGATTAATGATTAGCACAAAGTGACATTTATTTTTACAATTAGGCAAGCTTGTCCTTTCAAGACTGAAAATTAATAAATTTTTTGTGTGGTGTTTTTAATCCTGATTTTAAAAAATAGTTATAATTAATAGTTAAATAATTTTATTTTTTTAAATCACTTTAAAATCAATAATAACTAGACATTTCAGGTGACCCCATTTGAATTCCAGGTGTGGGGTCATGTGGAAAAACAGAGACTGGAGATAACATCTGATCCAAAAGTAAATATGGTCAATGGACAAAGACACCCTTTAACTTCATTACCTCCTTGTTTACACTTATACGCAATATTTTCCCAGCAGCTCAGAAAAATGAATCCAACTGTATTAATCCATAATAAAACAGGGACGACTTTGGCATTTCAGCCTGTCACTTTCATACCTAGCCCCGGCTGAATCCCTGTACATTGCCTGAAGAGTGAAGTCATGGTAACAGCCCCAACCCTCCCAACCCTTCGTTTGCCTCATCACTGGTGGATGTTACTCCCCTGGGTCAGACTTATGTAGCTACTCTTTCTCCAGTGACATATTATAGCAGCGATCCTGGAGAGTGCAGATCCTTCTGTTGGGTAGAACTGCACAGTACCCTCCAGACACAGGAAAGAAAACATTTGTGAGGCTGGAGCTTCTATGGAAAGTTCAGGACTAGCATTTCTGCAGCTGCGTCCATGGACACTTTAAAGAATGATGGAAGTCAGCCGGTCTACAGCCGTTGGTCGTACAGGTATCTATGTACATGCACACTTATTATCTCAGATAAGAAGCTGCTCTGGTCTTTTTGGGTCTTTAACTTATTGGCTAACTTTGTGGGGAGTTGTCATGGCTAGTTACTGTTTGATTGTCTTGCCAGCTGACAGATCATCCTGCAGTCAAAGATAAGCCTCAAGTTTCTTTAACCAGGTCTTTACTTATTTAGTGTATCAAGCCGTGACAGCACATGCTGTAACTAGAGTTGGTCTTTTGTTTGCCTGACTTGGCTAGAAACACAAATGTGAAATATTCACCCAAGTTGTGGTTAGACACCGTTGTAAAAAATTAGTTTTTAAATTAAAATAATTTTCGTTGACAACTGAATCCATCAATAGACCTACGTACAACAAAACTGTTACATTGATCTATGTACTCTGTCAGTCTACAACTTTCATTTGTGATAATAACATGTGTTGTAGTAATAAGTTCTCGGAACAAAGTACATCTGCTCTGCTGTTTTAATTAACGTTAAATGTTCAGTATTTGGTGGCATTTGGATAGACGTGTGTAAGAAGTCCATTAGCTGTTGATCTTCATTAACAAATATTCCAATGAAATGTTTCACTTGTCTTTTGTAAGTTTTGATTCATATAATCACTTTTATGATCGAGCGATTCTTCTTCTTTTGGCCTCAGATCATCAGCCTCCATTGTTAACCTTGAATTAATTGTAACATTTATTGAGATACTACAACTTCCTAGTATAAACACTGAGCTTTTAACTAGTGGCAGTAACACATTTGGCAAAATTCCCCATTCAAGAAAAAAACCCTGGAGACTTGTAAAAGCCTCTGCACGCCGATGATGAATATTTTTGGATTATTAACTGTATTAACTGTACAATTGGGAATAATAACTTTCTTAAACATTGCTTCAATCATAGAAGAAGAAAAAAGTGTTGTATGTAGAATGCTGGTTCCCTGCAATTCAGTGGTTTGTTCAGATAAATATTACTAGGCCTATATATGTATAGGTTGATATCGGAATGGGATATTAAGTGTTAATATGGGACATCCCTAATTACCATAAGATAATAATTCATTATTAACCATTTGATAAGTTGGATTTGAAGTTGCGTTTTGGTCTGAAGGGATTTCTTTTTAATATTGTCATGATGTGCAGCTAAGAAGCAATTACACCCCCTCCCCGTCACCTGATAAATCTTTATAACACAGCTCTGAAGCGTCCAGTTTCAGCCCAGCTGGACTGAAACTGGCGGCAGGGTTTTAATCAATGACGGTGAGGGTGAGCTGCTGACGGAGCTGAAGAATCTCCATGGTAACCCTGATCTGACACAAGAAAGGGAAAACGGTGGCGTGGCCTCCTCTCGTCACCCAAGCTGTGACCCAGTGATGAAACATTGATCACTCACAGGAACAGCTGCCATCAGGCAACCTGGATGTGTGTCAGTGTGTGTGTTTAAGCACTTTGATGGTCCCGGAATTACGTTTTTACAATATTCCTCTAATTAATTTAATATTTTTATATGAATTTTCCCTCCTCCACTACTTTCTGTCAACATCATCATCATTAATTCTGCCAAATTCATGTCCTGTGAAGTCCAACCAGTTGTCAAAATGTTATTTTTATTACATACATTATTTATCTAATTCAAATATTGTCTCTCTTCTTTCCACATGCTTATCGCCGCCTCTGTGCCAGACCCTCCAGCTCTGCCAGCTTCTCCTCCAAATCAACTACAAGGTGAAAATCAACACATACTGTGCACACATATTAAGATAATTCTATGTGAAATTTAAATTTAAATTATTGCCACCACTGTTTCAGAACTCAGGGAGGCACACAATAATATCTACGTTACCTGTTTCAAATGAGTTTCCAGCACTGTTGGGGTTTACTGAGAAATGAGTTGTGATGTCATTCGGCTCTCAGATACCAACAGTACCAAATCCCGCTGCTGCCCTTTTCTCTCTTGACAGTATCCAGGCAACATGATCCCCGTACCTTCAGTTAGGTGTCCAGAGTAAATGCTCACATGACGCAGTGAACAAGGCAGTGTCTCAACTGGAGTTTAGTTCTTTATTGTCCCTGTCTTAATTCTCTCAAGTTCTTTCACTTCCCTGGTGTGAAATGTGCCTTGATGTCAACCAACTGAACTGTTAGAATCCTGAGATAAATCACCTCACATAGCACTACATAAATGCAGCAGCACTAATGCCCTCTACTGGTTTTAAAGGGAATAACAATCAAAACTACATTTAATGTATAAAATTTACCTCTCTTGTTGTCTCTCTCTTTTTTCTCTCTTCCTCTTTCTTAACCAGTGGCATGGAGAATGACAGCACCAATCTGATGCAGCAGAAGCTGGAAAAGCAGGTAGAAAAATGTTCACGTTTGTCACCAACGTTATGAAAACTATAAACATTTGCAGCCAAATCTGTCGCGCTGTGCATAAAACTGGCAAATTAAAGGCCAACTCATACATTTCCATTTTTTGCAGTGACACATTTTACAGAACGCGTTTATCTCTGACACACATTTCTTTACTATTTGCTTTTGAAGCCCCTCCCATGTCAGTCACGACTTATAACGCACCTCTTGTTTGCCTCCGGTGTTGAGCCTTGACTTGTTTCTGTCACACATTATGCAGAAAAGAGAGATCCAAATCAGATTGGCGAGTTGACAGGGATGGGGATTTGGTTAAGGCGCCAGGCTTTGTGTGTGCATGTGCGTGTGTGTTTGTGTGTGTAGCTCTGTTGTGCTGAGTCCAAGTAGCCTCATTGGAGATTCTTCTCTTTCCTCTGTGACTGGAGTCAAATCACAAAACCACTTCTTCACAAAAGAGAGATTAAAAGGGGAGTTCTGTGGCGTTAGACTGTGATGGTTGACACCATGGAACTGTGATGGGTGCCCCTGCCTTACAGCAAAGAGATCAGTGGTTTGAATCCCAGAGGTGGCCACTGGTCACCAGTCTGTGTTTATTCAGATCAGTCCCCAGTAACATCCTGGACTTGTTTAATTGTTTACTCTTAACCTGCCTGATCTTGATGACCGCTGGATGCGACCCTAGTGGGGGAATGAAGCTGTGGTGTGTTGATGTTGAGTTAAGGTGGCAGCTTCTACAAATATCAGACACCAGCGGTCGTGACATGTTGACTGTCAAAGTTTTCCAGACATTATTTCACACTACAGTGTTTTTAATCCGTTTAGATCACAACTATCCAAGAGACACACAAATAAAGAGTTGTGAATGTGAGCGCACTTCACTGTTTCCCTCCGCTCTCTCTCTCTTTCTTTGTCTCATTCACCCTTACTCTCTCCCCTTCTGGAGTGTTAGTGACGACTGATTCAGAAAGCAGCAGTGACAGCACATACACACACACACACGCACACACACTCTCACACAATTACTCTGGCTCTCAGCTCTTGGCTGAGAAACAGCACATGTCATACAGAGGAGGACGCTGGATTATCGATCCCTAAACTCAGCATCAGACAACACAAATGCGCAACATTGTTCTACAGTGAAGACGAGATTAGCATCAGTGAACGTGCGGAATGGACCTTTAATTGTATTCCTTAAGAGAAAGGTGTTCACTGTGGTCTACATTTCTACAGACTGTCAATGGAGCGGGTTTGTAACTTTTAATAATTCTTTTTGTTTTTTGTAAAGACATTTATCATAACTATCCTGGACTTTTCTGCAGGTCTTGAACTTTTCTCTGTGTCATTCTTTAGCACATGCATTTTAGTTAACTCTGTTGAAATGCTCTAATATTTTCCCATTGTTGGAAGACAATGGAGGGGGCTGTAAAAGCCCCAGTGAAGTCACATCCTGGTCTGTGATACAAAAGATATCAGTGCATGGGAGTAGTTTTTAATAGCACGGATACATAGGACAAAAATAGGACAGAGCACAGTGGTCAAAGTATAAATGTACCTAGTATTAGTTCTACAGCTAATTAAAGAAACTAGGTCTTTCAAACGATTACATTTTCCAATCTGATTATTTGTGGAAGAGCTGTGAAATAATCACGATTGATTGTGATTAATCGAGATAAAACAGCATAGATAATTGTAACTTTTTTGATATGTTGCTGAAAAGACAAATAACATGAGGTTTTCAACTGTGGCTATTGAAAAAATGTCAGAACATATATGCAAAAGTATAATTATAATTTAGCTTTGTAGAGTTGGTGGTATTTAAGCCTCAAAGTGAAATGAAAATGTTTCCCCACAGTGTGTGTAAATAACGTGTATCAGGGAAAAGGGGCATAAATTAATTTTTACAATTATTTTTTGTTGTCTACGTCTGAATCTTTTTCTGCATAATTGGCCTCAATCCAGTTCTTGACATGTGAAAAGCTACAAAAGCACCATCTTCCTTATGCTCTGTGAGCATCAACAATCCTCACTAAACAGTAGGTGACAAGTTCGCGTCCCAGCACAGAGAATGGGCTTTCTGTATTGAGTTTGCAAGTTCTCTCATGTGTGTGTGTGTGTGTCAGATTCTGTTGGTACTCCATCATCCAATGACATGCAGATTTGGAATTGGTTAAATTGAAGACTAATCGACCATCGGTGTTAGCATCAATCTAAGTAGTTGTTTATCTTTCTGGTTGTGTAAATAAAGATACTTTAGTCTCTCAAACTCACGTACCTCCAATGAAAATCATACTATCTTTAAATACCACTGCACAGTGCAGCACACTGTACAGTGAAGTAGCAAAGTTCAAACGCAGATATTTGTAATAAAATGTTTCCCTGGTCTAGTTTTTACCAGCAGTAATCTTCCTTCGTTCTCCCTGCAGTCGTGTGTTGACAAGAGAAATCATGATTTAAATAAAAACAATGTCCTGTTTCCTGGAACCTGAAGTGGTTCTGGGTTTTTGTGATGTAAATTATTCTTATTAGTTGTTCTTTATTTCATCACCCGGCCATTCAGCATTTAATCAGGTCTGCCTAGGAACACAGCTTTTCTCATACTTAAGAGACCTTCTTCACAAAGGGCTGAATATTAATTTGTTCACTGATGGGTGTAAGGTGAGAGAGGTTTAACTCCTGAGAGACCAGTGTGGTTTTTGTGGTTTAGTTTAAGGCTTGCAATACAAGTTATTCTAGAAAAATTGTACTGACTTTACCCTTCTTGCTTCACAGAGGGCGCTGCTTGAGCAGAAACAACGCAGGAAGCGTCAAGAACCTCTCATGGTCCAACCCAACACAGAGGCTTGGCCTCGGCGCTCCAGGACACGGCGTGGAGAGGAGCAGGCTCCACTGGTGGAGTCTCAGGCTAACATCACAAACGATGTCATCCTGGACGGTGAGGAAGCTACGAGCATGGATTCTTAATGGAAATCTGGGAATTAAATCTTTCTTATAACCACAAATCCTAATTGTACATCTTTAGAAGCATCACACTTGTTTACATCCTTGTTGCAGGAATCGACGGCCCGGCAGCCTTCATGAGTGCAGACACTTCAGATCAGGGAACAAAAGTCCAAATCCTCTCAGTCAACCAATCGCATACCTCTCCCCAGTCACAATCCCAATCCCAGCCTCAAACCCAGCCTCAGTCTCCTGAGGAGCCAGAGAAAGACAGTGACACCGAGACGCTACTGGAGCCCAAGACAGACATCCACGAACTGCTGCAGAAACAAGGTGAGTCCTGTCCAGTACTGCATGAAGCCTGATCATTTCCACCATTCCAGGTGGAATGGCAGTCACTGTGGTTGCCTTATAGTAACAGTATTGAGTTTCCATGTTCTTTCCACGTATGAAGATTTTCTCCACATACACTAGTTTCCTCCCACAGTCAAAAAATGTGCAAGATTACATATACCACAGGTACTGGCAAACTGGGCAGACTACATCTTAACATTCTGGAAATACACCCCACAACCTCATCCCTCACACTGCCTGCAGCTCTGAGGTGAAGCTCCTGCTTTTAAAGAGAAGAGTGACGTGATGACATACAAGCAGCACCTGCGTTCATCACCTCAGCTGCGGCAACTTTGATGAAGCATCACCTGACTGCAGGCCACGCCCACCCTTAGGACAAACTAACATTTAGAGTTTGCAATTGAAAAAAAAACCCATCACTTTTTACTTTTTTTTTACTTTATTTTGTTATTTAGTTCTTAGATATACTGACCTTTTGAGATTCAGACTCAAATGAAATGTGTATTTTCTTTAAATAATAATATTTAACAGCCAAAGAAAACAAACAATACTTCAAGTGTAACTACATTTTGGAAAGTAGTGCCATCATTAAAATAACTGTCGGTCTTGTAATAACCTTCTATAATTGCCCAGTTTTACATATTTTTGTGAAGTTCTAAAGGAGTTCTAGTCTAATACATACGATTCCTGTGAGACCTGATGAAGCCTTTAATAATGCACAGCCTCATTTTTAATGTCAGCCCAGTTGAGTGCAGTAAAATCTCCTCAGGACTTTCAGTGGCTATTTTTGTACCGCTGCCTCTTCAGTGTCTCTTTTTACCCTCCTAGGAAAAATGAGCTTTTATGTTACATTATTATGAAGTCATATTTCCAGATAGAGTGAACGTAAGAACAACACTGTGAGGCTAAAACCCAACACATCTCATCCCCACAACCTTTTCACTGCAGTCTTCTGACGACATAAATGGACCTCAGCTATAACCACAGTTTGCCCCCTGTTGCCCATTAAAAACAGATGTTAAAATGAGCTGCACCGTGTTGGAACGTCAGCATTATCTCTGGACAAAAACGTGGAAAAACACAGTGATCATTCCTGGATTTATCTTTCACAACTTGATCCATGTCAGGGGTCGCAGGGCCAATTGTAAGAGCCATCTGGTAGGGGCTAGGTTTCACCCTGGGTGATTAGCCTGTCCACCACGGGTCAATGTGTAGAGATGATCAACCAATCACATTCACACCTATGATCAGTTTGGCTTGTCATGTATGTTGTTTTGTGGAGAAAACCAGAATATGTGGAGAAACCAACCCCACAAACATGCAGAAAAAAACCGAAAAATCAAAAAACCGGGATCTTCTTGTGCTAACCACTTCTGCCACCTAGTGGTCACATTAGGAATTACAAATCTTCTTGTTGGGCCCAATTTAAACTAATCCCTCAGATTGACTTCCTCTCTCATCAGGTCTGTGCGAGAGCATGAACTTTGATGAGTCCAGTGGTAACGAGGACAATGTAGAGGAAGAACAGACTCGGTCTCTGTCCCCTCATGCCGACTCCACCCGGCCGGCATCTGCATCCAGCGGCAAAGACGTTGCAGTGCGTTCTCCATCAAATCAACTCCCAAAAAAAACCCACTCATGTTGCATTATATCTAATCCAAAAATGTACATTCACTGTATGTTACACTCCACAGGAAGTCGTAACGCCCGGATCGCCCACTCAAGACAGCTCCCTGATCGATGTGACCAACCTGGAGGAGTTTGTCCTGCGTCCAGCTCCTCGTGGAATCACCATCAAATGTCGGATCAGTCGGGACAAGAAGGGAATGGACCGTGGTCTGTATCCCACCTACTTCATGCACATGGAGAGAGAAGACGGGAAGAAGGTGAGTCTGACGGAAACGCAGACGGAAACATGGAGCTGAGGCGGTTGGCGAGTCCGTTCTCTGAGAACTCTGTGTCTTTTTCAGGTGTTTCTGTTGGCGGGCAGGAAGAGGAAAAAGAGCAAGACGTCCAACTACCTGATCTCAGTGGACGCAACCGATCTGTCACGAGAAGGAGACAGTTTCATCGGAAAATTGAGGTAACCGCAAACTTCAGTTTAGGTTCAATTTTAATGTGCTTCAAGTTCATTTTTAGCTCCACATTTTTTGCAGATATTTTTATTATTTACTTGGTTCATTTAATTATAATTATTGTTTTTTAAACAGTACATTTTGTTATATACATTTTAAATGTTTGACTCCGTATGTCCTCCTTCAGGTCTAACCTCATGGGCACCAAATTCACAGTTTACGATAATGGCTCCAATCCCTGCAAAAACCCCGGGGCTCTGCTGGAAGAGAGCAACACGCGACAGGAACTGGCTGCCATCTGCTACGTGAGTGATGGTGGAAACCAAACTAGTCCTAGTGTGTGTGGGGTATTTATTTACATTAACGCTGTCACACTCTCTGCTGCACCATATGGCAGGAAACCAATGTTTTGGGATTTAAAGGCCCGCGTAAGATGACCGTCATCATCCCAGGCATGAGCATGAACTTTGAGAGGGTCCCAGTGAGACCACAGAGCGTGAGTCCTGAGCTTCTGTGACGCCACCGTCAGTGTAAATATGTAGAATACTGCAGTAAAAAAGTAGTAAATATGTCTGTGTGTGTGTGACAGGAGCAGGAGAGTCTCCTCAGCAGGTGGCAGAATCACTCCCTGGATAATCTCATCGAGCTGCACAACAAGGCGCCCGTGTGGAATGACGACACGCAGTCGTACGTGCTAAACTTCCACGGACGAGTCACTCAGGCTTCGGTCAAGAACTTTCAAATAGTTCACGACAACGACCGTGAGTATCTTACTAAGACTCCACGAGATATAGTGACATGATTTCAGTAACAGACCTAGACTTTTGATCCAATTATAATAGATGGAAAAAAATTCTGAATTTTGAAGAAAATCATAGTAGAAGATGCTAAGTAGATGAACAAGGCCAATACTGATGCAAAAAAGGTTCAGTCTAGTGTTTTTGTTTAGAGATCCTGAGAATAAATTAAATTTATATGTGTGTAGAATATATATATATATATAACTTTTGGCCTCCTAAATGACTCGAACTGAACTACTTGCTGTTTTGTTGAACTCACCACATGTCTCCTGCCCCCCCACTCCCTCCCCCCACCCCAAACAAAACAGCTGACTACATTGTCATGCAGTTCGGCCGAGTGGCTGAAGACATCTTTACCCTGGACTACAACTACCCCATGTGTGCTCTTCAGGCCTTCGCCATCGGTCTATCCAGCTTTGACAGCAAGTTGGCCTGTGAATGAGGTCAAAGGTCAGGTGTAATGTCAGGAACTATAAGTGAAACTCAACTGTATAAAAACATTATTCGTCAGAGGTGCAGACACTGGGATGGTCTCACGTTCCTTGTGTTGTGTAGAGCCTGTGTAGATTCATCAACACACATTAGTTCAGTTATAAACAGGTAAAATCAAAGCAGACGTCACTTGGCCTTTTTAACACAAATGTGGACATTTGTGTTCTTTTCGTTATTATTTTGCCTCAACACTATAGTTCTGACTGTGTTTTTAATCCTTGCTGCAACGTGCAGCGTTTTTTAATCCACTGCTCTGGCGCCATCTATTGGTTTAGAAGGAAACAAGAGGCGTTGCTTTTAACGGTTTTTAATTATAATCTGCCATTTGTTTTCACGACTAATTAATCATGACATAGTCTTTACTTTTTTCGTTAATGTATTTGGAATGTTTCGTCGTTTGTGAGTGTGTGTTGTTTCGAAATGTGTGATTTTTATCTCGTGAGCGTGTATTATTTGTATTAAAAGTGAGTTGTGTTGCTCTGAGGAAAAACAATGGAAAACAAATGCAGAATTGCACATTTTAAAAATGTAAAAAATAAATCAAATGTAAATGTACATACTGTACATATAAAAAGGCAATTTAACAACTTTGTGTTTGGTTTATGGTTACACTGTAGATGCCTTTTGAATAAAATATAAATATTGTATTCACTTCCTCTGCCTTTGAATTTTAAGAAAAGTCAGTTGTGTTTTCTTTTTGTAATATTAGTGCAGTATTTTTATGCTTCATCAAAGCATGTACTCACTATCTCTGTTTCCTGAGGCCAGTGTTCTTTGATTTGTCAGCCTCTCCCTGTTGACTAGTTTTGGTCAATCAGATGAAATGATCTTCTCCTAGTCTGTCTCCAGGTTGTCCTCAGCAGAATTCTATTCCTGAAGGTATCTTTTCAGCAAATAATTTTATAATGTGGGATATATATTTTTTGTTGGCTTAGTAAAATAATTTTAGCATCTTTAATAAATTAAAATTCTGTGAAAAAAGACATATAAATCATATGAAATATTTTGACATTCGTACAACTTTACTGTGACAGACTTTGGGCTTTGCGTACATTCCAGGTGTGGAAAAACATACAGTACAGTCACATTCAGGACTTTATTCCTGCAGCATGTAGCTAAAATGCTAAGAGCTAGTCCTTAATATTTTCCTATTAAACCTATTTGTTTGCTTTTTCCTCCAATGAACAGGTCAATTTAATTTACAACCCTCCTGGCCCAACTATGAACTGTTTTTTTTTTCAATCAATGTGTAATATTTAAATTAACCAAAATAAATATAAAATATTTTAAAAACAAAGTGCAAAACATTTGTAGCCTCCAAGCACAACCTGACTGAATGTCATCAACAGGAGCAGCGACCGAAGTGGACACATTTCTTTGCACAAATATAATTGATTGTTAACGAATGTATGAACATCAACTATAGACTATATATAAGAAATAAAAGCAGCCATCCAGCAAAAATGAGGAGGGAACAGTGAATGGAAGTCAGTGGAAACTATCTTACTTCCTCTAGGAGAACTACGAAAGAAATCCTTTAGTGGAGCATTTAGGGTCAGATAAGAGAAAAAAGAGGGGAAAAACAAATTGAAGATTACTAGTACTGACAAAACATAGTAAAAAGTAAAAGTAAAGTAAAAGTAAAGCTAACCTTGCTCCCTCACAAAACATTGTCCAAAAAAGAAAACTTAACCCCCATACTTTGAAAAAAAGCTTTTAATAACGGGATGGACAAAATAAATTAAAAGGCAATTAAAATAAATAAAACTACATACAATAAATTAAAAAATAGCCCACTTAAAGCTGGCTATTAGCTAACAAAAAAATGCTTAATGGTCAGGTAAGTAAGAAGGCTTAAATGTACAAAAGGCCAAAAGTAACTTGTAGTTAGCCTAAAACCACTACCCAACTAAACCATAGGCAGAAAAGATCGGATTCACTAAAAGTTGTACATAAAAAAGTTTAAAGAAACTTCATATTATAAATAAATATATACAGAAAAATGAGCAAGAAAAGCAGGGCAGAGTGGCCGCAGATTGAAGTGCAACATTAGGTGTTAAAACCACACTGGGGTTTTTTTTTAGCTCCTTTTATCTCTAGGCTGGACGACTGCAGCTATTTCCTATATTCGATGTATGACTGTGATCAAATAACGATCTCTTTGGAAATCTCTTTGTACTTAATGAGATAATAAGGGTAACACTGAGCGCTGTCAAAGACCACAAACATGGTAGGCTTCTCCAGGTTGTCTACGCAGGTGTCGTAGAGCCGATGCTTTGTCCTGGTGTTGAGGGGCGGCGGCCGGCGGAAGATGTTCTGCCCCACGATCACCTTTCCCACAAGGACCTTAGCCAGGAACATGTGACGGATCACGGTTTGCCCCTCCCGAGCCGTGTAAGTGTTGGAGAAGGAGGAGTTGATGGCGAAGTACGAGCCGTAGCCATAAGAGACTCCGTTGACGCCGGCCAGGCGGGGGTCAAAGTTGTTGTGGCAGATGTCCTCTGCTGCCTCTTTGGTGGTTCCGTGGAAGACGTGTCTCTCCAGAGGCTCCTTAGATCTGATGTGATGCTTCTGCATGAACAGCTTGGTCCTGCAGAGCCACCACAAGAAATGTTGATGCTTGTTTGAAAAGTTCCAGTAGATTTTACTGCATATTTTAGTACAGAACTGATTACCTTTGGTACCTGTCCCACTGGAACAGGTTCTGGACCTGCTGGATGCTGATTATGTCCAGCTTTGTCTCAGGCAGGCTCTGGAAAAAGAGGCTGTGGATGCTCCGATAGGCCCGTGTCCTAGACGGAACGTCCACAAGGCTGACCTCCTCCTCCTCAAGAATGGGACACCACACTGGGGGATTCCAGGAAGTGAAGTCCTCAAACGGGTTCACATTGAAGTTCAGACGTGGTGGATCATCAGCAGACTCAGCCAGCATCCCTAACCTGGTCGTAGATCAGCAAAACATTTCAGGTTTTAGGGCGGAAAATGCTTCAGAAATTCCAAAGTTTGCAAAAAAGATAAAGAATAGTGAAAATATTCCTGAATATTAGACAGAAATAGCTCAAAGTTGACAAATATAGTAATTAATCAAAAGTCAATGTACAGAATGAGAGCAGGTAAAAAGTCCAGGTAACTGACCCATGGTAAAACTGCCTTAATACAGGGGAGTAAAACTTTGGTCGGCGTCGAATCCCCCTGCAGAACCCGCTTTTAGCACTGGTCTGGGTCATGGTGGTGAAGTCCACCGTGTACTCCTTTGAGTTGATGGAGAACTTGCACACCTGTTCCTTGTCGAGGATCTTCTTTAGCAGTAGAGTGGATACGACCTAAGAAAAACGTAATCCCAAGCAATGCGGAGCTTAAATTTGTCCTCAGAAAAGTAGACTAAGGTCTCACTGAGTGAAAAAAATAGTCCATTGTAAAATAATTTTTAATGCAGTATACGTTGATTTTTTTGGCTTGTCCTGCAAGAAAAGAACATCTACACTTGACAAAGAAATTACACAACCAAACTATGAAAAAAACCTACCGCCAATTACACACATTTTGATCCTATTTAGTAGAAAATATACCATAAAGCATGAAAAGCGGCAACACATAAGTAGCAATCATTTGTGATTGACAGCTGGATCTTCCAATGGGAGCAAGGTTGCTAAAAACAAGTAAAAGCAAATTTTTGAGATTTTGATATGGTGGTGTTAACATAAGTAGAAGATCACTCAATGCTGTCCAACATTTGATCGAGGGAGTGGCTATTACCCTGTCTCCTGCACCCCCCCCTTGCGGGGGGGGTGGCTTTTCCCCTTCCCCCCCCCCCCCCCCCCCCCCCCCCCGGAATTAATCCTTACTACTACGTAATAAATTGCTTTTCTCAATTTGGTTGTAGCCCCGTGGCACAATGACAATAAAGTATATTGTATTGTAAAATGTTACAACCATGAAGTCGAAAGCAATGCACTGTTTTTAGGGGGAAAAAAGAAAAACAAGAGGTAAAGTTGAAACCTTGTCATATTCCTCCCAGTTGGTGCTGTTCCACCAGAATAGTCTCCATTTGGTGGGGAAGTAGGGATTTTTCTCCTCGCTGTCCGAGTTGGTGAGTCGTCTCACTTTCTCATAGTTGTATGCCTTGTCCAACTCCATTGTGTCAAAGCGTAGGGTGTAGGAATCATTTCTGCAACGGTTACAGTAGATCAGCAAAAAGGAGTTGTAATCAACAACAGTAAACAACATCTGTTTACTTTTGCTTACCCGTCCTTGATATGGACCTCGTCTTGGTCCACATCGCAGTAAAGCTTTTCCATTAAGACCTGAGTCTGAGGGGGGAGGTCGACCCATACGTGGGTCAGCGCACAAAACAACTGCCAGTGGAACTGATATGGGGTGTGGTGCTTCTTACACTTCTTGCCGTCAGTACACTTGTTCAGGAGGAAGTCGTCACAGATTTGGATGTCAGAGGAACCCCTAATGTGGAACAAAGAGTTGATGGGGGCTTTGGACGATCTTGTCGTTGTGGGCTGGGTGACAGATAAGCCACCCCTTCTGGGGGTTATAGCGGTAAATGAGTGGACAGGTGGAGGTTGGGTGATGATGAGAGGGAGCGAGAGGACGAGGGAGGCAGCTGGCTCAGAGTTAAAAGGTATATTGGATGGTTGGCCCAGTAATACTTGTGTGTTGTTTTGGGAGAACGTAAGCAAGACGCGAGTGGTGTTCTGGTCTACATCGTGATGCGGCATAATGGACTGGATGACCATGTGAGGCTGCAGGATGTTGGAGGAGACCATTGAATTCAGCACAGCGTCGGTGGAAGGGTCCCTCCCTGGTTTCGAGGTCTTGGGGGTGAACTGAACGCCTATGCTATAAGGGTTAACTGTCCAGGTGACGTCCATGTGCTGGGATCTCATGGCTTCCCACACCGGGAGGTTAATGTTGGTTTCAGAAGGAATTTCCAGGAGGATGAGGGTTGGACTCAAAAATGTGACTTTGGATAATTTTGACGGAGGATCAGAAACACCGGCCGACGTGCTCCTCTTGGTTGCTCTGCTGGATGTTGGAGTGGCCATCTTCAATGTAATCCTAAATCTATTTGTATTACTGGTTTGTTGAGCTTCAGGAATAAAAACAAGAAAGTTAAAAGAAAAAGGACACAAACAAATAAGATGGAAAACATGGAATGATCTGAAATGTCTTCTTGATCATTTATTAGTAACCACAAAATACTTTTTTTTTCAAGTTTGTGTTCTTGATTATACATTCCATCTGATTACATCGCTTACATCAGTTTAATTACAATTTGTCTTTACTTTTATTAAACACTTTTATTAGACTTAATGGATAAACACCAACTGAATGTGAGTGCCTTTAGCATTCTGTTAAAACAGTACATTTTTAAATTTATTTATTTATTTTCTATATTTTATTTATTTCACTTTGAACGTTCAGTGGTGGCAAATGAAGCATATTACTTTTTAATATTTTTTGAGTGATGGTATACTGATTAATTTAAAAACGATAATAGAAATAAATTATGTTTTTGCTGAGTAAATTCACTGTCATTGAAGAAATCACAACACCATATGATGCAACAAACACCAATAAACGTATAAAGCTAAATAATAAACACCTACTAATATTTAAGGAAATTGCTTACGTTTGGGGTTTTAAAGTAAGTTTTTACGTTTCGACAAAAACAATATCTGAGTTTTAAACGCGTTCTTACTCCAATTATACATAAACGTTCCTCTACAAATGACAGTTTTTAGCTTACCAATTATACATAAACGTTCCTCTACAATGACAGTTTTTAGCTTAAAAAAACGTGACATTGTGGAGACTAAATCAATCGTTATTTAACGTCAGCGCCAAACATGTTCTACAATGTTCTACCAGACTGATGACGGACGGCTGTTTATCGGATTTTGACGAAACGATATTTTTGACTGCACTTAGGCACATCAATCAACAATATTATATTTCCAAATTTTAAATAACCTCACGTCAAACCTTTCTCCTGAAACTCCGCGTAGGCTAATTGGGAAGCTAAACCGGCAATAACAGTAAACAACGGGTACATTACCTGCAGTCCTCTAGCCTCCGTGGTGCAGGAAAACGTATGTGAAAAAGATTATGTCCTCGCATACTAGGTACAGAATGTCACTTTCACAATGTAAAAAGGTTAATAAAAGGAACACAGTCACAATTTTAAGACCTGCTAGTGAAAGGAAATCAGCCAACCTTGATGCCTTTGATAGGTACACCATATCAGTGGAGGTATTTTTACTTTTATTAAACCAAATAATAATGTGTTAATATACTATACTATCCCCATTAATTAATTTTGATTTGCAGATGTATATACATTTTAAAGCAAAACATTAAATATTTGATAGATAACATATGAAGAAAATCACCTTTAACTGAGAATCTGAGTTTCAAGCCAAGTATTAAGAGCAAAATGACAGAAAAAACAGGTGTAAAAACAAATGGCTTTGTATTTACTTTACACTCCAGTCACAAAAAACTCCTGTGGCTCAATCGTTATAGGAGACTTGTTGCACCTCAACCTGAAATAGGGGTAGACCTTGGTGATGGCCTGCTTAAATGTGAAAATGTGCACACTGTTTTGTGCGTCGTAAAAAGACACCTGGTCTTTGTTGCAGTCCACTTTCACCCTGATCCTTTTTGGGTTGTGGGGGAGCTGAGTCAGAGGAGTCGTACCTGCAAACAGCTTCTTTTGGAAGTGCAAACACAGGAAGCCGTTTGTCAGCACTGAAGCCACATTTTCTTTCTTCGGGACAGAGGTCAAAGCCACGCCCACAGTCCAGGCTGTGTTGTCACCGAGGTCAACGTCCCAGGTGTGTGTGCCCGTGCTGATACCCTTGTGGCCGAAGACAGCAGTGTCTGGGTCAAACCTCTCTGGGATGTCAGGGAGATTGTGCTTTTGGTCGCTGTCTGTGAAGCTGGTGAGGTCATCTGACAGGTTGAGCCATCGGCAAGCAGTGTTTGGGTTGAGGATGACTGGGCCTGAGGAAAATACAGAAGACTGTTGTCATCGTTTGGCATTTGTCAGTCTGGTTCAGATATGTTTGTTAATAACAAAATATAAAGAAATACATTCAAAGTCGTGGCGCTTTGGCCCAGAGGCAATGTCTCTGTCATTGGTGTGGAACCCCAGGGTTCACCTCCTGGGCAAGTTCGAATCCCGGTTAGGGCGGTTGGTACCTTCCAGTGGACTCACCACCCGCAGGAAGGTTTGGTACGGTGCAATGTGATTTGGGTGGCGACTGCTGCCCCCGCGACCCGGTAACGGATAAGCGGATGAAAATGGATGGATGGATGGCATTCAAAGTCAGAAAAATGCAGCTTTTGTTTCATTACTTTTAACTAGTATCCAGTTTTCTGTCCAGATAGTAGCTACACTTTCATTTCAGTTAACCTAACTTGACCTGTGACAAGGCGAGTCACAGAAGAGTCACGTCTATTTCGAGTACTCGTGGAGTCACAAAACATCGCAAAATGTTTACGTTGAGTTTGACTCCTAGTCACCGACGCAAATCCTGTAAAACCTCAGGAATGCGGTTTGAGTTTCTATGGAGTCAGTGGAAATATGTTTGAGCAGAGTTTTAATCCAAGTCACTGAAGAGAGTTCAACTTGTCGGACAGGCTAAGACGGTTCAGGGTCCACATACAGACTGGCCAGATCAGTACAATCATAACATAATTATCTATAAATATAATTCCAAGTCCATGTTTTTTTTCCCTTGGTTTAATGCAAATAAGTACACATTTATTTGAAAATCTTTACATTGAATGCAAAACATCGCATTTTTTCACTTTCAAAATTAATCAAGCGGGCTAGATTGAACCCCTCAGTAGGCCAATTTTAGTCCATGGGCCACATGTTTGACACTGTAGCCCACCATTGCTGTCAAGCTAAACATGCACCCTAGTCTTTGACTACTTGGGTTTCTAAGACTTGTCTGTACTTACTGTATTTGATGACATTTCGCATCTTCATCCAGACGTTAAAGGCCAGGGTGCCCACATATTTGGCTACGTCTATGAGAGCCCCAGGCTTCAACACTGGGACTTTGCTGTTTAGGCTGTAAAACAATACTGGTTGTAAAAATGCATTTCTTATGTAATAAAAAAAATTGAACATTATCTTTACCTTGTCAAGGTGTTCTTGCAGTTCTAAAGAGGATGAAAAAGTACAGAAAGAGAAAAAGATAAATACAGATAACAAATAAACAAATATATTTTGTATATATTGCCATTCATTTGCTCCTACTTTTAAAAAACAACAACATTAATTTACCTGAAGTATAGAGATGTCCTCCTTTTCTATCGCTGCCTCCAACGTGCTTATGTGTGCAGACATGGAAGCTAACGTTTTGTCCATTTCCGCTATCTTCTGTATCATCGCTCGACTTTTCTCTTCCTCCTCCTCCTTCAGCATCTTCATCCTGTCCTCCTCCTCCGCACGCAGGAAGCTGTGGAGTTTTTCAAACTCCTCCCGGGTTTGTTTTTCCACAGACTGAGACTGGACCTGGTAACAAACATGTGCATGAATGTGACCTCGAGAACACAGCTATACATATGTCCACAGACAGGGCACTGTACCTTGATATGTGCCAAGCAGTTTTCATAGTTTTTCTTCACTTTGTCAAAATCTGTCAACTCTGTCTTCAGCGATTTCAAGGTAGACTTCATTTTGTCCTGGAAAACAAAAATACAAACCAGATGTCTTTATTTTTTTGTTATGAATTTAACCTTGCTTCCATAGTGCAACATTGAAATTGACAACGGCCTACGTTGCAAAGAAACCGAAGGAATGGAAAACAAGGTTAATGGCAGTGAGGTTTAACTCTTAAGACTTGACAAGGTCTAACGGTATGTTCCTGCTTCAGACAAAAGGCCTGTTTTACAAAAGTTTGTTTTATAAAAGTCTGATTCATTTAAAAACTGAATCTGTTTGATGCGATTCAACCACTAAGTTGTCTTTCATTTGACTCATATTCTATGCTGAGCTTTAGTGGGCCACTTTAAATGATGAGGCGAGCCGGATTTGGCCCACGGGCCTTTAGTTTGATACATGTGATCGAGAAATGATGAAGAACAAGTCCAACAGCAACAAGAAATACACGTCTGTCAGACACGGAGACGCCGCCTTAGGTCAACAGTCACATGGTTCAGTTTGTTTTCATCTTGTGGGAGGAGCTTGTTTGCCTTTGTTATGATTCATTTCGAAGTAGATTTGCTTCGTGCAGCTTTAATATTTCAATTGTGTTTCTGATTAAATGATCTCACCTTCATGTCTGCAATGGCCTCACTGACCGGGCAGACTTTGTGCATTTTGTGCTTCTTTGACGTGTGACAGACCAGGCAGATGGGCTCCTGGTCCACCAGGCAGAAGAGCTTCAACCTCTCTGAGTGGACAGGACACATTTCACAGTCAGAAACGCCATCCTCCACCAACTCCTCTTTCTCCTCCAGCTCCTCCCCATGACTGTTGACGGAGTCGCACAGGTTCTTCAGGATGAGGCTGGGCACGGGGTCGTCCACACTGTGGCTTCTGCACAAGGGGCAGTCACGGTTTCTCCCCTGCGTGCCCCAGCACTCCTGCAGGCAGGATTTACAGAAGCTGTGGCTGCACTTGAGCACCACAGGGTTCTTAAAGACGTCGCAGCATATGGAGCAGGAGACGTCCTCCTCAGAGAACACCAGCCTTCTTGCCATGGTGTCCTGCTGTAACCCACCCCCCAGGCAGAACGATCGAAGTGAAAGTGAAACTAGAGCAACAGCAACGTAAACGTTTCAGAAGACTTGTCAACTCCTACCTTTATCTTTAAATTAAATTCACTCTGAAAGGTAGCAGAAGTAAACTGAACATGTTCAGAATCACACACAGAAAAAAAAAAAGACAAACAAGCCTGATCGCATACGTCCCCTGACTGAATATGTGGCTTCACTATCAGCACTTCCTGTTTATTGTCATGATGTCACCACAGAAGGAGGAGGACCTAGAACAGAGGAGGCTTCTTTACCCTTTATTTGACCATCAAAACACCACAAAGCCATCAAACCATTAAAGGACGAAAGGCATAAAGGGCTCATCAGTAAAATTACTTTTTGTTATTTTGTGTCCTTTAAGAAAAGAAGAAAAAAACACCTCCAAAGAGAAAAGTGTTTTTTTTCTCTTGTTATTTATTTCGTCTAACGTTTCTTAATTTTTTGACATGAAACTAGCAACGCAGATGGTCTGTTTGTTCTCCATGAAGGAGAAGATGAGCAGATGTTCAGTCTCCCCCCCTCATTTTTGTCCCACTTCCTGGAACAAGTCAGTTTTAAGAGACACGCTGAGCTCCGCTTTTGACATGCAATAAATCATTTAAATTGTTGATAGTGGAAGCAGGCGGCTGTGGAACGTCATGTAACGTCTTTACGGAACATTAAACTGTTATCGCATGGGTGGGAGTTTATGTATTTATAGCGTAAAAACGACCTTGTCGCAACGTCAATACGTTTATGAGCCCCATATTGTGTGTAATGACAAATGTTTATATAGAAAGAGAACATAGGACATAACGCAGTTTCTCTGTTTTATTGACGAGACGTGTCAGTAAAGGTGTCACAGGGTGTAAAGCTTTAAAAACGTGATATAAATAGCCAAGGAGTAATTTATTTAAATTCTATAAGCAGGTCTGCGGATTAAATGCAGAAAACGGGAAGTCATTATTTGCCCAAGGATACAGTAGGTAAACATTAGTTAAAAATAACGTTCGTGGCCACATTTTTATTTTAAAGAAGTTGAAAGTTGCCAAAAACAAAAATCTGTATTATTGCCAACACACCAAATAGTGACTAATAATGAGCCAAAAGCTAACAGTAGAATGTGACCTGAAAGACGTAAAAGTCATTAAAAAATATTTTAAAAATCCAAATGAACTGACAATTTAAAGGTAACGACACATTTACACAGGTCACATAGTGTAAGAGCGGTCAGTGCTCTTGCCTTACATCACTGGTTCAGGTCCAGTCGGTAACGGTGGTCCAAACATGCTGGATTAGGTTAGCTGTCCACGCTAAAGGTCCACACATATATGTGTGAATGAGCGTGTGAATGGTTGTTTGTCTCTATATGTGGCTCTATAAAGGGTTAGGGTTATTATTTACCCCGTAAGGTCTAGAGATAGAATGTATGAATGAAGCATTTAGACCCTTACACGTCCACAAGCTGCCCACTAGAGGCCAGTATGTCTCCACTTTTGAGAGAATCAGCAAATACTGTCGCTACTGTCCACAAACTAACAACAAATAAAAATAAGAAGTATAAGATGTCTTTCTTTTTTTCCCCACAAATTTGACAAACATCTGAGTTTGCTCTCAGTCTTTACCACTGCACATTCCGCTGCAAAATGTCAACACCATCTCCTAAATTGCCTGTCAGCCACTGTGACCCAGGTTAATGGGGATTCATTATGGCTGGTGTCCGCGGGCCTTCATCAGAGCTGAACGTGGAACGAGGCCGAGCCGGTGAGAGTCTGGTGTTTGTGTCAATCTCCCGGCGTCTAATGAGGACGGACAGGAGAACTCTCTACAGAGTCCAGCCCAGTCTGAACTGTCCAGGGCCCTGAGTCTGCTACAGACAGCATCAGTCAGGAGCCGAACTGACAGAACTGACAAAATATCAGCAACTTCTCCGCAGGATGATGGAGATACTGAGGACTGCAGATGAGGGGAGAGAACACGGAGTCGTCAGCAGCCGAGCGTAACAGTTTCACGTGGATTTCCAGGCCTGCTGTAGAAGTCTATGGGCAAATACTTGGCAAAAAGTCAATAGTATATTACTCTGCTGGGCCGTGTAGTTAAGCCAGTCATTAACAGGGGACTAAGGCCAGTGTATTACAAACGGAGGGAAAGGAGGGAGGAAAGGAAAGATGTGGCTTTATGGTATGGATTGACGGAGTTGGCACGCTGATTTTCCTCGACTTTAAGAATGAGCGGAGGTTTACACACCTGTCTATCTGTTTCAAACCAATACAAAACATTTGTCATCATTAAAGATAAAGTACACATGATTTAACTCAAAACGATATAATCAGTCATTTTGACATAATTTCATATTGATGAGGCAGGTAATTTTGCTTTCCGAATGTTGAGTAATAAAAAATATTACCATTGGACATAAAGCCACTAGGTGGCAGTAATATAATAATGCAGTATGACGGATCTGTGTGTGGAGTAAACTGACCATCAGGAGTATCGTTTATAATTATTTGAGGTTAGAATGCTCACATAAAATTGAGATTTGAGATACCGAAATGTATTTTTACAAGCTACTAAAAATTACACAAGCAGTTTTTTTTTCTATTCTGCTGATGGCCTTAAAAAAACAAGTTGTCAAACCAGTCCCAGTTCAGTGGTTAGCCACCGCCCCACACTTTGGACATGTTCAATTAAAGGACAGCCATTGGTTTATGATATGGTGAAGTCGTTGTAAAGATCCTGATCTTCCTCCAGTGTCCTTCGGAGCTTTTTGACTTCAATACCTTTGTATCTGTCTGATAGCAGCCAAAGGCCATGGATATTGGACTTTGAGAGAGTTGTGCGGTGCTGAATCAGCGTTCGGCGTGAGAAAAGACACTAAGTTTTTAATCTCCCAAGTTTGATTGTAATTGCCATGGGAAAGTCGAGGGTAAGAGACAGGAGAGAGGGACAAGGACGAAGAGGAGCGAATCATCCTTTCTGCCGTATCTCCACGCATTAGAACACTTGTGAGGCACACCAAAAAAAAAAGAAAGAAAAAAAGAAAAGTCATTTCCACTCCATTTGTACTGTGAGCAAACGGCGCTCTTGGGTTTCATCAGCAGAAGCTTTCATTTCATCTCTTCTTTCACACATGAAGTGAGCCCTGCACATAAATTGGATTAAATGCACAATTTGATCAGGCTCCTGAAGACACTCTGAGTACAGACACTTTATTTCTGTTTTTCTGAGTGTGTGTATTGATCTTTCGCTTTGATGAAACTTTGGATGATAATCTCACACTCTAAAAAAAGAGTTGACTGCCAGGTTTGAACACAGTAATATGAAAATATTTAATCTGAGACTAATAAACTGTGCATGTCAAGTCAAAACGCAGAAAATGAAATAGTGATTAATTGAGTGGTTTTCTGAGATTAATCGCATTTAATCACATGGTGAAATGATCTATAAATGTCACTGTTACCTAGCATATACTGTAGATCACAAAGTTGATTTTTATCAAAAGAGGGCAGACATACAGAAAACCCTGTCGTTTAAACACAGATGCGTATTCACAATGTATATACAGTAATACCTTGAGGTACAAGCATAATCTGTTCCAGGACCAAGCTCATCACTCTAATTTCCTTTAATTATTATTTTAATTGTCATTTGTTATAATATTATTTAAGTGTGTGTTGATGTGTGTGACCAACAATTGAAGTCGAATGGTCTGTCAAACCCATTAATGTCTGGGGAGGGGCAACAATCTGACTGCGCCTACACGTAAATACAGCCTGACATTTCTGTAAGACACAGATATAAATGGAACTGGAGATGACTTTGACCTCCGCTGGAGACGCCTCCTGTCTCATGATCCTCCTTGAGTCTCTGGAAGGTCACCAGGTTCTTTCAGATACAGAGAAAAAATGGGAAAAAAACCACTCACACACATGCACACAGCAGCAGCAGCAGCGGCAGCAGCAGCGGCAGCAGCAGCTCAAGCCGGTGGTGTTTAAAGGAGTGACATCAATTCAATAAGGCCCAGGCTGACACGGACAGAGGACGGTAATACAGCAGGGCACAGCAGCTGCTCTCTCTCCATCTCTTTCCAAAGTCATTTCTCCTCCTGGCTTCTTCCACCTTTTTTTTCCTTTCCTCCCCTTCAAACTCCAAATCCAGCGAAGCAGACGGATGACAATTTTGTTTTAGCCGGATGAATGTGCTGTATGTGATGACCCACATCTTTATTCCTGTTTTTCCCCTCCCTCCTCACTCCTCTGATGTCAGAGGAGTGAGGAGAGAATCAAGAAGTGGAGAGAGTGTGGGGGAAAACGCTGAAATTGATTTTTTTTTTCTTTTCCAGGGATGTTATAGATTTTTAAGTGGGAGAGATATTTGAAAATGTAGAAATATCCGTGATATATAAATAATAATAATACATAATATTACAAATTTTAAAGAATTACTAAATCTGTTTAGTAACTGAACAAAACTGAACAAAAAAAAAAAACAGTGATGCCTTGATTAGCAATAATGCTGCCCTCTCTATCCTTTTTGCAATTTTATTCGACATATAGCGGATTTCTTATTACATTCTTCACCCCTACCCAGCAGGTGGTGGTATTTCAACTCAAAGAATGCAAAGCTGTTGATAAAAACCAAAAAAGAAAAGAAAAACATTTTCAAAAGATTTCAATATGTCTCCCAGGCATAAGTCAGAGTCTTCCGATGTTTATATGTCCTGGATTATGATGTAACCGCTGTGTTAGCGTAGGTGAGTGTCATTGGGAGTTATGTACAGTTTGTGCGTTCCGACTTACAGCGAAAATCCATTCTCCTTATGCCCCTCACCCAGCTTTCACAACTCTCCTTCACCGTAAAGCCTTCACCTTATCTGCCTCACCCGAAGATAAAAAAGTAGCCGAATGTGACTTTGTTTGCTGCGACATGGAACCGACCCAAAGCAACAGGAGGCTCTAGTCTCTTTACTGCTCGGATGGATGTTCCTCCTCCGCCTCCACGACACCCCCAGGACCTCTATCTGGTCATAAACGCACATTAAAAGTAGATTGGTGAGACGGATGCTCCTCCCTCTGAGGCCCTATAGTAGAGCAAACACGTGATGTGCACTGCTGGTTGGAGACCTGCAGAATACCCCGCTGAACCCTTTATATCCATCACGTGCTGTGGGTGTGATAGTGCAGTGATAAAAGCACAGGGTGACACATCTGAGAGTGTGTGATGCCCATAATTTGCTTGATAAACGACCTGAAAGCAACAGGGACCTGGATGAAACATAGAAGATGATGCATTAAAGATACATGAGGGGTTCTTGTTCTTTGTAGGGCGGTGAGTGTGTGTGCGTGTGTTCAGGTAGATAAATCAAACACATCTCAGATAGGTCAAATATTTGCTCTGGGTCTTTTGATTGTTTTCTACTGTGACCTGAGCCTTCATTAACATTCCTGAAGCTCCACACGTTTCAGCCATTGACACTTTGTCAGTGTTTCATCTCTTGCTGTAATAACCTGTCTTCAACACACCAAAGACTTATAACAAGGACTAACCTAAAAACCTGGAAAAGGGGGAGGTTTATCTAGGGGGCGCCAAGTATAACTCTAGGCAAACAAAAGAAGGCATTAACTTAATGGTCGGTGTGCTAATTGATCGATAGCTTGTTTCAATGTCAGTCATAGTAATCGTTATTATTGCTACCTACCTTAGAAACGTTTGTAAAATTTAGCTCTGCTCAAAAGTTGCCATACATTTCAATTGACATCTGACCAGCTAATGTTTGCGTTTTCGTGCCATATTGATTAGACCTAGCATGAGCGACAAGCTTTAGCTTAAAGATAGCATTAACCATAGGCTTAGAGCTTTGTTACAAATGAACATTTTTTTCTAATTCACATTAAAGAATTGGAAAAAATACAACAATTTTTAGCCTTACTTATGGAAAATTAAAGGAAACTGTTTTTTACTTTTGTCCTTGTGTGACCTCTGTGTTCATTAACATTCCTTATGCTGCCATCATTCCAGCTGGAGACGTTTCCGTCAGGTCTTGTTAATATATTTTATCTCAGCTGCAAAGAGGATTGAAGCGATAAATAAATCCCTGTAGCCAGAAACAGGATTGCAGCTTTCACCTGACTTAAAGGTGTTGACAACAGCATTAATCCTGTAATCTGGGCCGTCAGCAGCAGCAGCAGCAGCAGCAGCAGCAACACTAGCAGCAATGTAAAGTCCTCATTATAGGAGTTCCACACAGTTCCACACGTTCACACACACACACCTAATTACAGTCTGTTAGAAGCTCTGCCCTGCCATTAAGGTCGGTGTAATTACCAGTACGACACAACTCTACCACCAACCCTGTGAAAAGTGAGCCAAGTTCTAAATTTCTTTGTAAAAATGAATCATTTTCCCATTGTCCCACCATCAGGGGTCTCCCCAGCGTTTGGTTCGAAAAGTGATTTGCCAACATTTTAGAGTGGATGCCATTCCTTGTGCAATCCAAACTTGGACTTGGTTGACTCGAACCCAGAACATTCTGCAGTACGGCTAGAAGTCGTGAAAGTCTGCTATAAAAATAGATTTTTTTTTATTACATCATTTGCAAAGCCATTTGTGAAGTAATCACATAAGGGAACATTTTTAAGTACAGCTGGGGGAAGTGAAATCTTGTGAATACTAATAGTTACCACACGGGGCACTGTTAAAAAAATGAGCCTGATAAAAATTTACAATATTTGTTGTAACATAATGTCATATTTACAACCACACCTTCACCTTACATTAATGTACTTCTGAAGTATTTCTTCACTAATTTGAAAAGATAATTAAATCAAGTTTTACAGAGGCAAACGTTATCGTCATTGTTTGGTGTTTTCTACAGATTCTACTCCAATCTTCTATGCCCGTTTAAAAAAGTACTTCATTAACCGACCATATGTTGACAAGGTTACTTAAACATTAATCTCTGTTTATTTATTTACATCAGGAACCATTCACATTAATAAACATGAACCTGTAAATGAAACAGATTGCAGCCCATGGCTAATTTACATCTGCTGCCCCTTTGGCAGATGGATGGTATGGAAAATATACCTGAAAATACATCGATGAAAACAACAACTACAAGCAACACAAAAGAGGTAAAAAATACACGAATAATAACCAAGAGGTCAAAACTGAAGGAACATCACGATACTTATGTTTCTCTCTAAAACATCTTAGCCATAATAGTAATGTTTGTACTTAAAGTAAGCAAAGTTATTATTCAGCCGTTTATTCCTTTTCATGGTTATTTATGCCGGAACTATAGTTAAGCGCAACTTAAACGTACCGAAAATAAAGTTACACGATACCGGGTGGTTGCTGCGTATGTTGCTTTGTTTTCGGTCCGTTTAAGGCCAACTGGGAGAAAATGGCAGAAGATGTTTTTTTCTGGCGAAAAAGCGCGTTAAATCAGCCGTGTGGGACTATATCTATAAATATAAAATAAGAAGAATCACCAGGGTGTCGTCTTGAATGACGGCTTGCCAGCATTTAAAGTGTGACATAAAAATGCGGCGAATGGAGGAAATGCCAAAATTAAAGGTAATTACACAGTTTAAACGTCAATGTTTTTCTAACGTTATTAATGTGCCGTTTGCAAAACCTTTGTATGAATAGGACACGCCATTAGCTTTCAGTGCAATGTGACAAGTTAAACGACTTTAACCTAACATTACGTTATATCGTCCATATCTAAATATAGTGTTTATTATTATTATTATTCGTC
>NC_024314.1:20461448-20492502 GCF_000523025.1 Cynoglossus semilaevis | reverse complement strand
ATATATATATATATAAAGCTGACTTGTGAAAAATGATTGATTTTGTCAATGGAAACTGGTTAAAAAAGCCAACAAACAAAAAGACTGCCTATTTTCTTAGCTGTTTTCGTTGGTCTGAGAAACTATTCTTTGTACATGTTTTTGTCCTTCTGCCACCAACAATAAGAGCAACAAGAGAAAGGAACTCACACATTCTTCCTCCGCCTCCTACACCCTGATGTATATGTTGGCGGAGAAGATTCTGAGGCAATGACAGGAAGAAAACACAGATACCAGAGGCCTGGATGAATTGATTACATCTTGGGCATAAAGACATTCACTGAATAGGATTACAGCGGCTGTTTGTGCCTTATTAGGGTGACATTTCTGCTGCTGCAGGACTCTGTCCCCGCATGACTCAGGGAATTGGCTGCTTTTAAATGTCAGACAACAAAAGCATAATGATTTTTTCTGATGTTTTGACACGTTTCGATGCAAAAAGCTGGTCGGGAAAAGTGCAGGCTGACGGGAGACCCGGCTTTCATCGCCGCTGCTTCTTTCAAGAAGAGGAGACACAGCAGAAAAACTCTTCAAGTGAAGCCTGGACTGAGTGGATCTGATGATAAGAACAGAATAATGAGAGTGTCCTGGAGCTTGGCAGACTTCTCAGTTTGGAGAAATCACAGGTTTAGTATGTGGGCGAGATGGAACAATGCTATGTTTGAGGTGTTTGTTGTGGTCTGGCTTCTTTTTCTCTTTTGGACTGAGCTAGAACTTTGTGATTGTCTACATCAAGGGGGAATGTCCAAACTTTTTCTGGGGCTGCTGCCCCCTGTTAGTCCATTTTAGAACATGTTTATTGTTAGTATTATTAGTATTTAGGAAGAATTACAAATTTTTCCATGTCTTGGTGAGATAACAGGTTAAAAATGCAAACATTTGGGTTTTGCATTTTTGGTAATTATACATTATTAGAAGTAAAGTGGGACATCTATATGAGTAAGAAAATTATTTAAAAAAATAGAAAAAGCACAAATCTGCTAGAAAAAATTATAACATTTTGCTATTAAATACCCAAAAGGTACCAAAAATGTACCAAATTAGCCAATAATTAGCCTTTAAACAATTAAATGAAATATATTTATTAGTTAACTAGTTCTCAGTAATGTACAATTTAGCAAGAAATTGAGTAATTTAGAAAGTAAACATAAGTGATAGTATTGAAAAGTTTGCAAAAACAGCTAAAGGTTAACCAAAAATTTTACGAAATACAAACAAATCTGCCTGATTTTTCAGAATTTTAAGCTTTTTTTAATAGCAGAAATCACTACATTTCTCAGTCTTTTCATACACCTGTCTCTGGGTTTTTTATGAACCACAGACAATAACTTAACACCAGGCCCTTGCTACATTAATACAACAGTTATGAAGTGGCCTATATTACGGCAGCTATCTGTATTGACTCCTGCTGCTGCAGGACTGCACTCGGCTGTGGGTGAGTGGTGCTTAAAAGCACTGCAGGAGCCATAATCAGCCATCGATCCAGGGACATGGGGCTCCTGAGTGGTTGTACTGTATTCATCCAGGCCTTTTCCATTTTGATAAAACAATGATGTATGGAGGCTGAATGCTGGAGGAAACCAGCTGAGATAATTGTTTTGTTGGTGTTCCCTGTCCTGACCACACTGTGGCCTACATGAAGGTCATGTCTTATTGAGCGCTGGCCACCGCCTGTGACCAGGGCTGTGCAGCTGAATGAAGCAGTCGTATCGATCACAGCTCTTTGTTGCTTCATAACAGCAGGGTTAGAAAAAAAGACTGTAATTATAAATAATGTTTATGTAAAACTGATGATCTTCTTTGGTTTAAAGTTAGCAAAATGATAGTGTTAAAGTGTTAAACCTGTTCCCCCATAATTAGTTTATAATAATAAGTTGAAAAAATATATTTTATTAGTCAATTTGATTAATAATTAGACATTTTAGGCGACCCCATTGGAATTCTTGAAAGCCCCATGTGAGGTCGCGACCCCAAGGTTGAAAGACACTTGATGTTAATAGTAGAGTACTACTTTGATAACAAAGCAGTAGTGGACAGTAGTGGAGTAGTGTAAATATTATGGCTCCATTTCTTCTTAATCTTGGTTTAAAGCGAGTTGTGTTGTGTTATGTGTAAAACATAACTTTCGTGAATGCCAGTAGGTGGCACTATAAATATAACCTTTTCTAGTTTTACATACATACACACACCTAATATATGAATCACTACACTACCAGACTTGCTGGATCTCAGACCAACTGACTCATATGGCTGACATTAGGGGGCGCTATGGGGTCATTTAGGCATGCCCACGACAATGAGTGTAAAAATCAGATTTTCCCATGTTTCTGAACTTTCCTGGGAGTTGCTTGGTGCTCTGGCTCTAATAACTTGATTTTTAAACCACCAACTGCAGGTGGAGTGAATTAAAACCCTCAGCTTTAATTACAACAATGACAGCTTGCTGAAAAACCTCTATGTTTGCTATAATACCGTCCTCCGTGTAGGCGTGAACCCTGTGGCTCGTGGAGCGCTGACTGCAGATGGTCTGAGCTGTGTGTTGTCACGTGGACGTTTACTTACTTTACCACCTGCTGATTTGACAGCGAGCACCTGCAGAGGGCAGGGCTGAGGCCGGCCAGAGCTGTTTATACGACTGGACGACTTGCAGAGAAGCAGCACAACTGGAGAAACGAGGCCGAGTGGGATGAGTGTCAATCACAGACACTTGAGCTGTCTTCTGAAGCTGAAGTAGAGCGAGGAATAAAATGAGAGTGTTGACGAATCCTTCACTCAGCAGGCGTGTCAAAACTCTTGCTCTGAGTCTAATTGTTGTTAATATGGTCATGTTCCCGTCTAAAACAGAATTTCTTTCTTTAGACTCAGTTTGGCTAACTCTTAGTTATTCATATACTTACCTTTAATTAAAAACAATATGGCTGACTTAGTAGGAATTTATTGTATTTTACCGCAGGACAAGTTAAGTCGTGCTCTGTTAGCGTAGATTAGTCACAGGTACAACATTGCATCAGTCCTTACTTACGGCGAAGTCAGAACTCATGTACCGCAGGTATGGAACTTGGCCGTAATTCGAGGACCCATTGTATGATTAGAACTCTTTCTTTCATGGTTACATTTTATTTTTGTTTTTTCACAAAGTAAGAAACAGTGATGGAACTGCTGCTGAGCCTCACTCTCACTTATTTTTCAGCCCTGTGGCCACGTTGCCAGAGGTAATTTATTTTCTCATTGATTGGAGAAGGGGCCCATCGGCCCCAGACACTGACAACTCCTGATCAGCTAGAGTGAGACAGAGCAGTTTTATTATGAGAATATTGGCGTTTATCTAAATCCAGCAAAGTGCCACCGCAGAAATCGGTCGTCGGGATCGTTGCACCTCGACTCCAAGGACTCCAGATCCTTGAGTAGGTCAATGCATCGTGGTAGCTTGAAGGAAATACATTGAAATTCTGTTTGGCAACATTCCGGGTGAATTAACTTCTATCTTTAGATAAAAAAAAAAAAGATGTAAAATTTGAAACAACAGCCTTTGGCCAGTCCAACTACAGAAAAGATGATGTTTCCTTTTGGGAATTCTGGATCCGTCACTGATCCCAGCCAGTTTTATAATCCCCTTTTCTCATCCCTTGCCTTTTTGTCCCGCTGCCCCTAAGCCAGGAACTAATCCTGTTGTTAACGATGACACCCTGAAGCTCAAATACAATGCTGTGAATTTTGTTTAAGTTGTGTTTTCCTTCATTCCTTTATTTATTTTCCCTTTTCACAGCAAATCCCTTGTTAATTGCTGAAGCTGCATTCAAGAGCACGCTTTTTTTACCGCTACAGTACTTTGGTTAGGTTACTCTTTGTAACCTTGCTAAGCTTTGACACCTGGAAGCTTACCTTAGTTGCAAAATCGTCATGGTGACCCCTTGAAATTAGTGTATTTTTTTGGCGTTTAGACAAAAAAGAGAAAGGAATATACAGGAATTCCCTGAAGGATGAACACAGGGATGTCTAGTCCCAAATACCAGTGAGAACGCAACAGAAGAAGAACATGCGTTTTTCCCTCTCTGACGGACAAACCAGACTGAAGTTTGTTTTTCTCAGCAGTTGTTGATGGTGTGGGTGGTATTTCCTCATCAGACTACTCTGTGGAAGCAGAAATACTTGTCAAAAAGGGGTCACAGGCCAAAATAAAGGTTGTGAACCACTGCAGTAAGGTTCCTAGTATGGGTTGAATTTCAACTGACGTTTCAGCTTTTCACCTCATTAATCTCCGTGGCACGCTTTGCCGCCTTTCAGCCATGTTTTGCAACGTTGCTGTCCAACCTACTCTCTTTAAAAGCTCTAGAATTTTTTTTTATTTGTGAGATAACTTGATCTCCTCTTTCCATGTTTTTCACAATTTTCCTTTTTTAAATAGGCGTTTCCCGTCATTGTCCCAGCTGGCACGTCTAATTCTCCATTAATATTCAACTTCAGGCAACCTCGGTTTGCATCACGTACATTTTCTATTTTCATTCGCTCTCTTTCCTGAAGAAAAATCTGTTTCATAATCTTGCTTTTGCTCCATATTGCAGTAAGACTGAAAATCCATTAATGCGAAGGCCACACTGGGAAAACAGAATTAAGCCATTAGAGATTAATGAGTAATTTTAGAGGAGGCAGAGGAAGTGAATGGAGGCAGATAAACTCTGGGTGATGAGGCCATGACTGTTGGCTGGGTGATGAATCGGGCTGCAGCTGCCTTTTTGGCCAACCCTGCTACGCACCGCTGGCCATGCCGGAGAGTTTGTGCTCCTTCAGATTAATTACCAGACAAAATTTTTTTTTTTTTCTGCTGGAGATGAGCAGGACAGAGCCTTATCAGGAGTATAGTGGAGGACCTGTCTGATTTAGCTGGAAGAAGTCCAAAAATTATTACATTTCAAGCAGAAACTTCATATGCAGTTGGAAAAAGTTGTACGTTATGAGCTCCAGTGGACAAATAATTCAATTTAAGGATTCTGTTAGGTTCAGCTTTCCACAGGACTAATGGCTAACTCTTAACCCCACAAAAAGCATTATTGTCCTGTGGAACTCGTCTTTGTAATAGGGCTGAGCGGTTGATAGTTTTTCTTTAAATTTCTCAGCTATCTTTTAGTTATCTTCTCTCATTCATAAGTGTTGCTACAATTTTTCACTGTATTAGCTAGCATTTAACTTTTTTTTCCAGATTTTTTTTAATAGGTTTTCTATCATTTTTGCCACTTTTTAACTTAGTTCCCAAAACTTTGATATTTATTACATACAATTACTTTTATTACTAACGGGCCAATTCAGTTTTCTTTTACTGACAAAAGGCTTTAATACCTCAAGAAATCCTGTGATTACTGTCGTTCAGTACCAGGAATCCAGAATGTAATACTATCAGACGCTGTAATCAGCATTCATTCACTTTCACTCTGATTATCTTCAATCAATGGGTTTTCACTGCAGCACTGCTGATGCTACACGTGTATGATGACCAATTACCATTAAATGGCTTTTAAATGGAGATTAAATACCACATTAAAGCCTGAATAACAATACGCAGCTCCTGTCTGAGACGCTGGAGGTAAAACAATGCCTCTTATGTTACTTTATCTCCATAAGGAGAGGAGGGGAAGTTTCACCTGAAGACCCAGTTCAACGGTGAAGGAAAAAAAATAGAAGAACAAAACTGGAATCATGATCCACAGGGAAAACCACAGACGGTCTATGCAAAGTAAAAATCTCTTTACTTTTATTAGCCGGTGCAGAGGCATATAAATATTAATATTCAAGTGAGAGCTTATGCTTTATTAATGAAACTGAGCTTCTTGTGAAATGAAAGGAGGCCATAATGGGACACTGTTCATTACCTCACGCTGAATAGATGGGAGCCATAAACTTCATCAGGAGATAAGGATTGTGCTTTCATGAGTTTTTGATGCGTGATGGGAATCTTCGCTTCTGAGTGTCTGAGTGTGTGTGTGTGTGCATGTAGTTTTATAAAAGCTTTGTTTGTATTGATCAGCTCCTTTAGTAAAGAAAAAAAAACAACAACAAACCCCCCTCGCCCCCCGATGAGGACTCACGAGGGATGTTTAAATTCTTAAGGCTGCACTAATCGCTGTTTTTGCATCGATAATGGATCAGATGATTATGCCTAATGTGGAAGCAGCCCACTGAGAATTACTGCTCATATCAGCTGCAGCGTCTCGTCTCCAGCCTCAGTACCAGGCTGCTGCAATTCTGATAACACGGCTCCAGGCTAGGTTAAACGATCACAAAAAACATCACCAAAAAACTCGTATTATTCCTTTTTTTTACCACATTGCTGATGTTGGAAATATTTGTCATTTTGTTGTGATACGGAATTCTGCAATTGGCCCACGGATGCAGATGGCACAAGGGGAGGTGGGGTGGTTGGCTGGTCGTACTAGGGTACCCCTTTACGTAGTGACCGTAGTGATCCGTTACACCAACTGCCCCTATAAAAGACAAAACAACAAAACAAACATTGCCAGGAAAACACAGGAATAATGTTCAGTTTATGTCTTACAGCTAATGGTGCTAGATAGATAAATGGATGGATTGATGGATGGATGAATTATAATGCAAATGAAATGCTTTTATCAGCTCTTCTTATCTATGTGGTCCAATCTATGCCAAGGCAAACTGAGCTCTAACCTGCTGGTACAGTAAGGACGGGCACGAGGTACCAAATGAAGTGGAAGATAAATCTTTAAATCTTTTATGCAGGAGCAATTAGACCTGGAGTTTGCAAGTGATTCAGTAACTAGAGGATTGGAGTCACCTTAAGTATCGTTAAAAATTCATGTTGTCATTTTAAGTCTTAGAATATCAGTTTACATACGCAGCCAAATAGATACGACTGCTTTAGACGACACTGCTCACATACAGTGATCCCAGACGTAACTTATGTCTGGCTTGGTTGTCAGGCAAAACTTTTGTTCGTAGTCCATTTCCAGGCAGAATCATTTTCGAGCACAAAAGAAAACATGTTAGCTGTGGAAGAGGTGGTGATGATGGTCCTGTTTAGAAGTCCAAACAAGAACAAGAAGAATCTTTCTGGTTCCACCATTTATGTTGTTCTGACATTTTCTACTTCTTTAATGGGCACACACAGGCTGTACAGCGCAACACTTCCCCCTTTTCAAATGGAAAATTGGTAATTTCTTTTCCAGGTTTTCCAGGATTCTCAGAAACCCTGTTAATTCCCCTTTTCACTGACTCACATGGGATGAACACGTGAGGAACCACTCAGTGAACAGACACTTGGTCCTCACCATCACTATGTTATTACAGCTCTTTTTTTTTATTGTTGTCTAAAATTCCTAAAGAATCAATGACTGATTCAAGACAAATTCTCTGTCATTTTGTTTCTGCAGCCATGAATTTTAATCTCCTCTCTCCCTTCAGACATGTTCCACAAATTGAATCTGTGGTTTAGGGCGGTGAAAAAAAAACAGAGATTGAAAAATGACTTCTCTATCGTAGCCTGACGTTTGTTTCTGTGTATTTGTGTAACATAAAGATGGAAGGGCAGACAAGAGGACAGGAAGGTGGAGCCCGTCAACCTCAGGATTTCACTGAGTTTCATCAGAGTTTCAACACAGACCGGCCATCGGACACACACACCATCGCCAGGGTTCGTGACTCCATCCCACTTTGGAGATAACAGAGCCGACGGTTTCAAAGCTTCAGGGTTTAACATGGTGATCACATTTCACTGAAAACTCCTCTTACAACTCTGGAATCTGATTGGAGGAGCCCCCTTGTGCTTTTTGGCACAAGAGAAAATGGAGTCTGGAGGAAGCCTTAAAAGATCCTTTTTCATCATTATACTTTTTTTCTTCTATGTCATATCCCATTTAATCAAATGAGGGAAATGATATCATTGGAAACTCTTCTGCTAGATGGCACTAGAGCATATTGCTCACTTAGGGGAGGGCTGCAAATGGATGGAAATGTATTATTAATGAGTCAAATGTGAGACCCGGGCTGCAGCAGCAGTGGAAGGGTATATCGTTATCAGCAGGGGGCGAAGGATGAGTCATGTTAATTATTGGCCGTCCCTGGGGTTCGCTGATGAAACCCCCCCCAATGGTGCAACCTGATGCTTAATGTGCAGAACTGGTCAGAGAAACTATCACAACGAGTCGATTCTTCAAACGTTAGAAACATGAACCATTTTAGAATAAAACAAACACTGCTTTTAGGTTTATTTTCTGTCTTTAAATTAGGACATTCATCTTCTCTGAAGCAGATGAACCACCAAACTCCAAAAACCCTAGGAGGTTCCTTCATAACCAATCTATTCTTCTTTGCTACCGGCACCTTGCACCTCAGTTCTTTTTTAAACTGTTTGAATTTTTTTGATGACTTTTACAGCAAACTTTTACTCGTCTGGCAAAAGATCCACAACTCAAATTCACGTCGCACACATTTATGAACTTTACATGAACTCCCACTCTTCCTCGGAGGTGGGAGAAGAGAGGACTGTAGTTGTAGAGGCGGGGGGGGGGGGGGGGGTGCCGCTGGAGGTGACGCTGGGTGGTGACCAGGTTCGACAGAAATGAGAGGGTTAGAAAGAACAACAGTAATGTCCAAATCTGTCAGTTCACAACTTCAACTTCACCAGCTTCAGGATTATAGTATTTTCCTGACTATAAGTCGCTCCAGAGTATAAGTCTCACAAGCAGCTACAGTGCCATCTAGTGGCTGTCAGTGTGAAAATAACAGACATATGAAATTATATATTTTAATATGTAAGTCGCACCTGAGTGCCTAAGTCGCAAACCCAGCCAAAGGATGAAAAAAAGCGACTTATAGTTTGAAAAAATAGTAGTCCAAAATGACTATTTTTTTTGTTGTTCAACAAAGTGTTAACTGACGCTAAACTGTAATTGTTTCTTAATGGTGAAATAGTGTATTATCCTTGACTGTTTATTTGTCCCTCCCAGGTCCCCATCCCCACAGAGTCAGTCCTGAGTGGTCAGTCAATATCAGCCTTATCAAATGAAATACAAGGCCATTTCTCTGTACGTGTGGACGACAGAGAGTTAACACAGGCAGTCTGACATCACTCCTGGACACAGCTAATGGTGCGAGTTATTGATTGAATGTGATATAATTTGTCAATCCAGGCTTTGTCCAGCTGCAGCACCGTGTTGCTGCTCCACAGGGTCATGTCCGGCAATTTGGTCTTTGAAAATGTCTAAAGAATATTCTCCAAAAAATTGGAGATCTGGTTACCAATTAGAGTTCAATTAATTTTTTTCTGATACAAATTTCAAGAAACAAAGAGAGAACACATGAAAAGCCATTGGAACTGATTTAATCTTGTTTCAAATGTCTTTATTTCTTGAGAAGCTCATCATTTTTATAATAAATGAGCCATGATTCAGGTTTCTGATTCACTAAGTAGCTGCTCTTTTTGTTTCAAGTCCAACTAATCCATTAGTCGAACCGAAAATCAGTGCTGGGCAACTGACTTGAAAATCTAATTATGCATTGACAAAAAGAATCATTAGAGCCTGCAAAGAAAAACTGAAAACGAATCAGTAGCGGTGTTAAAGGTGGAGTTGTTTGTCCTGTGAAAAAATGTCCCTTTTAACAAACAAACAAACAAAAAATCCTAGGTAGTGTTTTTTGAGTGGAAGGTTTGTCTTTGTAACCCGCTTCACAGTTCACTCTGGGTGATTTCCAAAGGCTGGTATTAACCAGGGCAAAAAAGCATAAAATGCCAGAAATTAAACATAGTAAACATGTTGAAAGAGGCTAGAATATTACTTTGCCAATAGTTTGTTTGAGTTACTGCTGCTTCCACACTGACCTAGTTGGGTTTTATGGTTTGATTTTTTTTAATGCTGTCGTTTGACTTCACTTGTTATGTCTGGACTTTTAAAGTATTCGGTTGCACATTAACACAAACAAATCTTTGACGTCTTCTCTGATTTTCACCTGTCGTTAAATCCTTTCATTAAAATCTGAGCTCCACTAACATCCGTTCTCCAGAACGATAATAAAGTAATTAGGAACTCACTGTACTTTAGAATGTACTATAATTGTAGTATAAGTGAACAAAGCTGGGCCTTTCATAACTTTCGGACCAGGTCAAAAACCTTTATGGGCAGGAACTGGAAACTAGTAAAAAGAAAACAAAAAACAACGCAAAAAAGAGCTTCACATCTGAAAACAGACAAATGATTAATCTGTCCAAATATATGGATCAGGCAAAATTTAGACCAATATTCTCTGGTATTTGTAATTACACTGATGCATTAAAAATAATCTGTTTAATTAAAAAATGTAATTAATGTGATTAATTGGTTCATTTTGACAGCCCAGAAAAAACCCTAACAAACAAAAAAACAAACCCAGGTCCCAGCAGCTGCTGTGATTGTGTCAATAAGGTATTGATTGCTGTGGTTGTGCTCACTTTTCCATGGATCAACACAATAATTTATATAACTCAGTGGAGTCAGACTGGGCTTCGGCTTCCACCTCGTAAATTCCATTCACATTTTCTTGTTTTCCTTGTATTGTCACGCTCTCCTCCTCTCAGTCGTTATAGACATCAGAGTCTATCATCGTCTCCCTGCTCATAATCCCCCCTCACTCCCTCTGCCTCTTCTTCCATCGTCCCCACGGAGCACAGAGGCACTTTACCCCTCCACCACCACCACCTCCTTCTCCTTCCCTCACCGTCTCTCATCCTCTGTCTCACATCTCCTCTTTCTGTTGTCTCACAGAGTGCACCAGGCATTGGGGCCGTCCCTGGAGTGACCTTGAAGGGAGGGGGGGTGGTGGGGTGGTAATGAGCTCCTGATCACCAGTCAGGAAACCCGACATTCGACAACTGCCTCTCAACAACCACCCTCCTCCCTCTACCCCACGTAAAAAAAACCCCACCACTACACGGCCATCTCATGCTCAGCCCACAAAGAGAACTGGTATTGAAGAGGCAGGGCAGCGGGGCAGAGGTGCAGATGAAAAGAGTCTAGAGAAACAACTACTTCAGCTCTGATATACAACTACCAGACCTCCAAAATAAAAGTAAGTGGATTTTCTTTTCTACTGCAGCTTACACTCACTCACTGCCTGGTCCCTAATGTGGCACAGGCAGGTCGTGATTATCAACGGGCCGCTCTGAAACTTTGGACTTTGTTGAGCTGTGTTCACAGGCAGAAAGATGAATGGATAGAGAACAGCTGGTGGGATTTATCTGATTAAAAGCACACAATAATGAAACTTAGAGTAAATAAATAATGTAGAAAAAAACATTGGTGTTTTGCATTTGTGAGGCTGTTTTTGCCTGTTGGTGAAATACGAAACATTAACTTGTGTTTTCATGGTCCTAATTGTCTTTGTTGCACTTTCCCCAATTTGGGCAGATGTGGCCCTGGGGCTGTTGATTGCAGATATTAAAATGTTGAGGCTGAGTAGCAGAGAATTATTGCTGCAGATTGAGAAGTGGCTTATAGACATATTGGGTAAACAGTAAAAAAGACCCTAAAAATCCCATAATTGAGCTCTGTGGTCTGTGGCATTAAATCTTTGTTTTCTCAGCGATTAGACTTCAAACACCCATATGCTTTGTTTGTTATCGCGATAAACCAAATTTATGCAAGCTCCGATTAGTGTTTGCGTGCTAGATGAAGTGGGACAACCTTTTTTTTCCCCAGGATGGAGTAATTTGGGTCAGGCCTGACTGGAATGACAAACCCCAAAGCGGCCGTATTGTATCGGCTCTACGTGGTCCAGCAAGGCAGACCTTCTCATTGGTTGCCATGGCTTTTCCTTCAGCCCTGGTATAGCAACACCAGTCAATCAGACCTAACAGTCTTCCTCTCTTCTCACTGTCTCTGTGTTGTGGACATTCCTGCGTTGGACAAAAGCTTCCTCCGGCTCATTCTTGCCTGGAAATGAGGTGTCTGCTTTATTTCTTTAGAATCAACACATGGTGTGGTCCTAATGAAAGAGCCTGGGGGAGATTAAACATGAGAAGGAGATGAGCTTGAGTGACAAAAAAAACCCAGCTTAAGTTAGAAAAAAAAAGTCAGGACACAGTGTGGTTTAGCCAGGATGAAAACTGATCTCATAACACTGGACATTCTTTTATCCCAACACTCCAGACCTTGGCATTTCTCTTCTGTGGTGGTATCCACGATGGAGGCCTTGAAGAAATATTTTGCACATTCTGCCCTTTTCTCTTGTTAAACAGTTGCCCCACAGATTTCACCACGTGATCCCCCGGCCTATATGTCAAAGACCGAGGACAAAGCCACTTCATTTCCCTCTGTGTTTTCACAAACTTTCACTTTGACCATGAATGAAGCTGGAGAAATAAGGCATAGAATTGCGCTGTTTGGGGCCCGTGAAGTCCACGCTCCAGGGGGGAGGAAAGCAGGGTGAATGGAGCCAATTCTCATGTATAGGGCACAAGCAAGTGGAGGCTAAAAAGGAAGGAAGGGGGATGAGGACGTACACAAAGATCTTCACACTGAGAGGCTAGGTTCATTCTTGTGTGGTAGGCTCTGACCCCTGCCCGCATGTGGGATACACAAAATGAGCCCCGATGGTGTCCAGAGGGCCTCCACAGGAGAAAAGCAGGAGAAAAGAAGAGAAAAGAAGAAAAGAGAAGGCAAGGATGCCAGAAGAGAGGCCTGTCAAGGCAACATCCTCCTGAACAACCACTTCCACTTAAACAGCATCCACAATGAAAAGCACAGACATCATTCTTGGTTTGACCGCTCACATGTAGTTTTTAGTAGTAGCTTGATCCGATAGTCAGGATCAGTATCGTAAGTAGGATCGAACATTGTACATCTCATCCTTGTACATTGAAGCTACATTTCTGCCACCTACTGGGCTAGAATATGTGCATAAGTGTTATCAGTTTGCCAGGGATTTAATAACTAATAAAGTTTTTCCAAAACTTTGCTACAGACACTATTAATGGATTCAACCATTGACATCCAAAGAGAGAAGATGGAAGTCCTGAGGATATTATGTCTGGAAACTGAAAAAAACTAAAAAGGACAGTCAGTGTCCTCACTACCTAAACACTTGGTCTAAATGTTGTATATACAATTAGGATTGCTCACTGCACCTTGCAGCTTGGCAAAAAAACATTTTCATTCAATGCTGTTGTGTTAAATAGCCAAGTGTGGAAATGCATAGATGTCAAGGAGGTATTTTTATTACAGGCTGCAGTCAAACATAAAAGCTGCTGATGAGAGAAAGTCCTTCTATTGCGGCGCTGGTCTCCAAGGTGCAAGTGCACGTTGACTGCTAATGCTTTTTGTAAGTGATTTCTAATTAAGCCGAGGGCCGGTTGTGTTGTCCTTTTTTTCGATCACCATCCAGTTTCGCACCATTACTCCGCAAAAGGTGTTGATTATTTCTTCCATCGCCCTGAAATATCTAACAAATTTACTCGTTTTCCTGTGCGGAAAAACCAATACATGAGTTCGGCTGTTGACTTGATCTGATGTTTGATCCTCAGGGAACTAATGATAACCTCAGGCTGTCCTGCTCTCATCAGTCAGCTCATTATTGTCCCTCTTGGTCACATGGCTGCGACACATGTACACAACCGTGCCCCCCCTGGGCCTGATGCTGGTGGTGCATGCTGTAATGTATGTAGGTGACCAGAAGGCAAAGGTCAGATGGCAGTAAACACTCACCAAAGCTGGAATTAATTAGACGTGTTTAACTCAAGTCTTAATTTAATTTCTTTTTATATTATAACCTGATTGCCAGTAAAGATTGTTAATATGTTTTTCGTGATGTTTTACTTCCCATTTTAGCATCTTTTAATGAGTTAAGAATTAATTCTTCACATCTGCAAAAACATTTAGTCATGGTAGTTTGACTTTTTATTCATTTTTATTTGCTGTACTACAGTAAACCTGAGCATGGTTCACTGGCTGCCTTTCTCAAATTAACTCCTGCTTAATCCTCATTAATGAAAATGATAACAGAACAGCTGATGGGAGGCTCTGGATTAGAGATTGATTAGACAAGCTCTGATGCTGACTGTGGATTTTCTCGCCATATGGAATGATACGTACATATCAGAGAGGCTCTGATCTGTAGATAGCTGAGCTGTCTTTCACCAAGAAGGTTCAGGGTTTGAGTCCAGTGGTGCATTGATGGGTGAGGGATTCAGCCAACCTTTATCTTTGACCCTTCCCCTTTTGTAGATAGGACTAATTCCATTGTCGACAAATTCACAGCCATTGCCTCAGATCTCCACTGAACATTATTTAAAACACTAGAATCCTGATATTCTCATTGAAAAAAGACAAACATAAATGGTCCAACACTCTCTGCGGGGCCACGCCCCCCACTTTGCGACCTGGCCTTGTTCTTGCTGACATGTCTGTAAATAGAGTAACTAACTTTGAGTCACAACTCTCGACTCATCTGTGAGAAAACTGACTTAATTGTGGCAACAGGTTAATTACAAGGTGGTTCAAACGTAAGGGTCATGGTTTGATCCCTGCTCTTCCTGAGCATGTTTACGTCAGCGGAGAGACTACTTCATTATATAAAATGAGTTAGAAGAGACATTTAATATAACAATTTTAACATAAAGGGAAAAGTGAAGAATGATTTTTAAATAAAAAGAGTTTTTGGTCAGAACGAATCATAAAATGAATTTAAAGTTGGCGTATCAAGCCACCGTAACAACACCAGCACAATTTCACCTCATGAAATGAATACGGCGAACATATTACAATTACGGTGTTTAATTAAGGCCATCAGACAGAAGTCTGTTGTTCACGTGCAGCTCTCAGATGGCTAAGTGGCTTCCTGCTGTTGCTGAAAACAAGGATTTTCAAAATTGTCAAGGGAACAGTGTGAGTCGTTGATATTCAGAATATGTGATTATTGGGCAGAAAATAAACATTTAAGCTCATTCCCGCAGCTGATGTTTGCACCGCTGCAGTGGTTTACACAGGGAAGGATGCTTTTTGTGTATCTTTGGCAAATATGATACAAGAAGTCGAGGTCTTCGGTGTGAAGAGGAGAGTGTTTGTATTCCTCTAATTAACTGAAGGATTCTCATGCTTTACTTATTGTTAGAGAAACCGACACAATACAAGAGTCGGTGCAGACAGTAATTAGGCTTTAGTAAAAAAAAACAAAACAAAAAAATCTGAACATCAGTGTCAGGCTCACACGGTGTGAACAGCTGGTCATTTCTTCTCCTGGTGACGATCTGTGCAGCAGAAATAAAAGTTACTGACCTGGGCCACAGGCCCCTCGTCAGTGCAGAACCTTGTGAAACGGCTCGGAGGAAAACACTGAGGGGGCAATTAAATAACACAGCTGTCAGTGGCTCCGCATTAATGTGGGAATCTACGGGCTCAATCAATTCAACCTTATTTTATTTATTTTTATGTGCTTTGTAGCCACAAGTGGATTCGACCTGTGGAGTTATTAGCAATAACATTAAAACAGTTCCCACAGTCATAATTGGATTTTGGCAAGGCAGTCAGGATGGTGTATTGATAAAAGCAGTGAAAGAAAACACACAGGCTGGTTGTTGATTTTCTGTTTCTAAATAGAAGGTGTAGTTATTCATGAAAATCACTTTCAAAAGGTGTGGATGAAGATAAATCTTATTAAAACTTAATCTGGAGGTTAGACTCTTAGAACTTTCAACATCTCTAAATAACAAAAAGTCCATGTTTTCACACTTTATTTCATGCAAAGAAGTACAAGTATTTAAGATATTAAGAGTGTCAAATTTAACTTTACTTGCTTTTCAGCTCGCTTGACTGAGAAATTCAGGATAAATTCACTCTGAATGACGTAAATAAACTAAAAAACCACAGTTTGATGGTGATGTCAATTTGTTCAGTTAATCAGAGGATCTATAAAGAAATATCTGCACTCCATCGGTAAAACGACGTTCGAAATATCTTAATGCCTCAAATGTGTTAAAATGGCAGAAAACAAACATTTCCTTGTCACTTGTCACAGTACCATCACAAATATTGTGTCTGGATTTGTCTTGGGAGGCACTGTATTTAAATGATTCTGAAGACTGTTTTACTAACACTAATTAATTGAAAATATAAAATATATAATTAAATGAAATATATGCTTATGTGGCCTATTATAATATTTAATTTCTTAAATGTGTATCTTAGGTTCCCTTAAATGCAACCATCACCAAACATTTTAGCAAAATTATATTTCTCCGGAGAAGAATTGCTTCCTTTTTTCCCACTTAACAGCTCACTTTATTAAACTAAAGTGCAGTTACTTGGCTGCTTAAAAGGCCAAATCTTCAACACTTAATATCAGGATGATGTTAAACAGTTCAAACAACCTACTCGTTCTAAAGGCAGAGCGTAATCCTCGGTTCAATTACATCAGGCTTTTTTCCTTAATCTGGTGCAGCAGAGTTTTTTCTCCTCTGGGAGCCTTTCCTCCGCCTTTCCCCTTAGGGGCACGAGAAAGTGTGATTTGGAAAATTAAACACCTTTAATGGATGAAGGGTGAAATTGGATTAGACCCCACTCTATAGTGGCTTTATGGTTTAATGTCCACCCACCAATAAAGTGATTAGAAACAAGGAGCAGAGGAGGGTGGGAGCCTGTCAGACTCTTTTAAGTGTTCCCAAATACCCTTAAACATGTGCATAATATAATGTCATCTGGTGAGATACAGTACATGAATAATGGATTGGGAATCAGTGAGTTAAGAGATGAGAGTTTCCTGCGAGCAGAGGAAAAGTGATAGCGACTGAAATTGTAAGGAGAAAGTGAACGAGTGTAATTAGTCATATCCATTAGTATTCTGTCCACGGCTTGTGCTGTGAGACAGCCGGTCTGTCCCAATAAACAACCAGCAGAGGGGGGATGCCTCATTATAACTCACTTGCTTTTTTCTCACGAGGGGTTCACATTCTGACTGACCACAAACACCAGGCCGGAGCGGCGGACCTGCCCTCCGTCTCAGCTGGAGTTTAAAGCTGTTAGCAGGGTTAGTGAAGGCAACGTCTCACATGCTGTGTGGTTCAGGACAAGTACAGGATCAGGACAGTGTTGTACAAGGTTGTGTCCTGGGAAAAGGAACACACACATTGTCTATTCACATTATTTGGACTACTGCAAATAATGGTTCCATGCCCTTCATATTTTGACCGTTTTCCTCCGTCCTTGGGACTTCTTTCCCAGGTGTCCACCTCAACTTAATCAGCTCTTTAAAAACTCTGTGCTTTGGCTTACTATTGTTAAAATGTTATGTCACAATATCGGTGACATAACATTTTACACTGTTTACACAACTTAGCATTTACTAAAGCCTAAAGATGTGATTAAAATATCACTTCCCATTTTTGTTTGTCTCGTTCTCTTTTATTGCTTCCATATTTCATATCTTTCTTTTAGCCAATGAGAGTTTTCTAAGAATGCACTGATACCAATACTGGCCTGATCTGATACATCAAAAACTCGTACTGCAGTTCAGTGTCTATCTGTCCTCATGGGTACTTTATTTAAATAGGTCCACAATGTCAGCGGTTTAGAGATATTTTACCATCAGGGACAAAGACAGGAGCAGGAATTGTTCAGATTTGCATTAAGCACTGGTGTAAAAGCTCTGCTCACTTTCTGTACAACTGTTTATCGTCTTTTTTACCCTTTGTCGAAGAAAGGAAATAAAACTGTATGTAAATACATTTAATATATTGTGAGCTACTTTGTTATCCTACAGTGATTAAAAAATACATATGACAAGATGTTGTAAATGTTTGGCACCTATTATGATAAAGGTACAGTTATATGGCTGAGCATTACCACCAAGTAAGTCCACTCTGCTTTTAAACCATTCAGTTGTACTGAAAAGTTCAATAATACACCTGGTTGACCTTTAAATACTGCAAATGGGAAATATAGAAAATCTGAATAAATATAAATGTGATTTCCTCTTCCTTTCATCTTTTTTGACCTTTAGCAAAAGTAGATTTTAAGGTTGTGGCTTTTTCGTGAGTCCTCCTCTGGCAATCCACCTTTTACCAGCCGTCCATAGGGCAATTAGCACCATGTGACTTAAAGAAAACCAGAAACAGCCGGAGGAGATAAAACAGTGTTCTACACTCAGCCAAAGTCAGACACCAGTCTAAAACGCAGTGGTAGGAGAGAAGAAGGCAGGGTCCACAACTACTGTATTTAGTCTAGCATAAATACAGTATATTGCATTTTCGTCTGATTAAAAGGCTGATTATTTTATTTGGTATTCTTTTATTTTTGTATACTGGTGTTAGCTGAACATTTTATGCTTGACAGCTGTATTTTAATCTTAGTCTTAATAATGATAACTTGTTGAGACCAGCAAGACCTTTTTTGATGGCCTAAATAGTACCAGAATCACTGTCTTAATTTAAAATATCATAAACATGTTTTATTATAATACACAGAATTTGTCATCATTCATTCTCATCCTCAGCTTTTCTCTTGGTTGTGCTGCTTCCAATGACGTTCGATCGTATTTCAGCCTCATGTGTTTGATTTTGGGATTTTGATCTGGCAACATCAAGGCCCTCTACCTGTCCTACAGTTACGTTGGCGATTGGAGTGATATGATTGGATGGTCAAATAGCTCGAATCTAGCAAAGTGCACCTGGCGATGACAATTAAGTTTTCGTGCACTGCCCCACTATGGCGCGGACATTTTCATTCTGAAGCGAATTAAAACTCCTCGAATGAATACAGTTTTCAGTATGAACATGGATGAAGATAAAATAACTTGTTGTGAGAACTGCACCGCACGGATAATCTGTAAAACACAGTAATTGAAATCATCCTATGGAACGATGAACTTGGAGTACCAATAATGAGACGTTTTGGTGAGTAATTATATTCCCGTATTTTTATATATATATATATAGTATTGTAATTGTTTTATGTTATTATTGACGATTTTTAATTACATTATGTTACAGCTGTGGTAGAATTGTGCTTGGGTGTGTCGCTTTAGTAATGACGTTAATGTGGCTACATGAGCTACGACGGATATAACGACTAGATTCCGCATAAAAACACTTCTAAACGTCTCCAGTTTTCACCCTGTGATGACTATTCTTTTTTTTCCTATTCATTTTTCGTGCCCTTTTATTCCCACTGTGAAGCTACCTTTGCTGTTGTGGCATGTTTAAGTAAAGTAGGCCATCCCAGGAGGAGGTGGGGATGTCTTCTCAGCACACTCCTACTGTACACCACATCTACTCTGACTTCTCTAATGCTCAGTGGCAAGTTGAAAGGTCATGTTTAGTGCCTCGGGTCGTGATTGCACTAACCTTACAGCTTAGAGTCGTGTACTGCCAGCAGCAGCAGCAGCATCGGGTTTAGTTTTCACGTGGAAAAGAAAGGATTAGATCTGTCCATGTAGCAAAATAAAATCTTATTTATTTGGAAATCTAATCAAATATATATGGTATATAATAACATGGCGTATTTGGTGTATAGAGGAAGCAGTAGATGGTGTTTTGCGAGGATGGATGTAGACAATGACAGCAGCAGCAGACACACTCGCAGAAAATCTGCAGGGTTATTTCCCTGATGGATGGAAATGGCTTATTGAAGAGGGAAGGTGATGCAGAATGGGATGGATCTGTGAGCTGGACTCAATGATTTCAGGATATGGGCTTTCCTTTGCAAAGAGTGAAAATAGGCAACATTTTCTGCTGCCTATTTCACGCCCGGAACTGCTGTTTTGACTCTTTTCCAGTGTCTTTGACTTTTTGAATTATTAGGTTCAGTAGCCTTTGGTGCTTCTCAAATGGTGGGTCAGGATCTAGGATGAGTCAAACGTTTTGTCAAATAGATCAAATAGTGCACTTTCCCACATTCATTTCCATTTGTGTTAGCCATAAGGCCATGTCCAATATCTGGTATGGGTCTAACTATGGTACACTAAAATTTTTATGTTATCAGAAAAGTCTTTCTTCCATTTCATTTTTATGATAGATTATGAGACTGAAGGTATTGAAGAATGGTAATATTTTTGCTACTACTTATTATAACAATTATTTTTGGTACATTTTGTTAAATGTTATCTATCATATGATTGTTTCTGGCATGGTTTTTCTCATTTTTTGTCAAATTTTGTTTAATTAGTGGGTAAAGTTATCTTTTGGTTGAGTTTCCTTTTTATTCCACTTCTTTGGCACGTGTTAAGAATTCTGCTACATTTTGCTTGATGTGGCAGTGCTTGATTGCTGATAGTAATGCAAGGTTTGTGAAATGATGGTTTGGAGTCCAGTTGACGGTCGCATAGCTCATTTTTGTGAGTCACGGGTATTTAATTACTCTATTATATAATTTACCATATAATATTAATGCTAAATTTGACTATTTCTGATCTAATTCTTGTGTCTATTGGTCAATATTTAGCCATTTACTGACTCATTTATATTTTTTAAATTATATATGTTTAGTATAATTGTAATTACTACCGTAATTAATCTATTTGATGAGGGAGATATGAGTCAAGAGGCTGCAGTAAACACCAGAGTAAACTCTCATCTTGAAATCTGGAGTTGTTTTCAGGGATTTTCAGCTTCCAAGTGAATCACTGGTGAATTTCTGTCACGTTCGCCATCAGTTGGACCAAAGAGAGAAACAAGCTGCTGCCGATTTATTGCAGACTAAATTAGGCACTGTGAATGCTGTGTATTGAATTCCCATCAGCCTCTCCCGCTGACGTCACAAGACCCCGGGCGCTGCATCTCTGTGGTGCTGCACGTGCCCTCCTTGGTCATTGCTCCCAACTTAAAACTCCAATTTTCTCTCTCTCTTCTGCACCACTCACACATGTTGTCTCCCACCCCTGGAGACACTGATGCTACTTATTTTATTCTTTTCATTATTTGTCAAGTCAAGGACATGGGATATAAAAACTTATTTACATGTTTATTAAGTTCCTCATTGAGGCGAGATTTCTGAAGACTCTAAGGGAACAGGTGTTCAATTAACTTTCAGCCAGCTGCTAAAAAGCCTACAGCTGAGTATTTTTCCTTCCTTTTTAAAGCCCCCGACACCCTGTCAGTGCATTATTACCCTACACTGCCAGCTATAATCACTTTCAGTCCCTGATCAGCAGTTTTCTCCAGAGAGCAAGACCAGACTATTTCTGAGGAACTGTTGGATTGTTTCTGGACTTTACAAGTTATAGATTGGACTTTATCTCTGTCCTGGGAACAGTGTCGGTGAATGACAGTGCTAAATGAAAGCTACATGCCACGTTAGCCTTCCAATTCCATCTCCTCATCGTGCCAAATGGCCCCAAAGACAATGCAATAAAAGTGACGGATTTGCTTCGACCAAAAGTCATGTCCCTGACAGATCAGGGATGTCCAATCTTCCTCTGTCCACTTCCCTTAGTAAATAACTTCTGTCTCTGTCTCTTCTGTAGCTGGAAATAAGACTGTCACCCGGCTCCGGAATATAGAGGAGAGTCGGAAGATGCGTTTGATTCATTGTTGTTTGCGCAGCGACTGGCAGAGTAGCAGCTGAGCGACAGCATCACTGCAATCATGGGTAAACAAGTTAAAAATAGCAGAGTTTGTCTGGCAGAGGAAGACAATGCTGCAAAAAAATCCTTAATTTCCTCACAGTTTGCACAAAAAGGAAAGAGCATCAGTCTTCTTTATAGTCCCATTAGAAAATATTACCAGCTTAACAATGTACAAAACACAAAAACACAGTGCCGTTAATTAGCTGTTGCCATCTTTTGTCTTAATTATGCTGCGTTCTTGTGAAACCTCATAGCTCAGCTTCTGATTACATTAGCACAGAAAGTGTGAAAACAAAAAAAAAACTTAGGAGTGTATTCTTCAATTCTTCCTATTTAGTGATCAAAATCTGCTGTCTGTGAGTACGTTATGGTGTTGCTAAATCTAATACAGAAAAGAAAAGAAAAGTAAATCATAGAATTCAGTGGGAAAATACTGCTGAAGAGACAAATCCCTGCGGTAGGAGACTTGCACGGTCCAGGTTTTAACCTGCAGACTTTGTATGTGGTTAGTGAGGGACATCTACAGGCTGTTATGGGATGTTTGTTTGGGATAATGCCTATTCCCGGTATATATGTATATATATATATATATATATAAATGTTAAATAACAATTCTAGATTTTACTGTGTAATTGGGGTTTAATTATCAAGTTTTCTTATTGTTGATGGTTTTTCATTTTTTCTTGCAAAAGTGCTGTCACAAACTCCTACGAAAAACCTTAAAAAAATAGTGATAAAATAGAGCTAATTGTCTTCAACTCCTTTTAGTTTCGTAAAGGAAAAAAAGCAAATCAAAAGGCGCTAGATCGAAACCTTCTACAAAGAATCAATCATTTTACTAGGTTTTTATAAAAATATAGTTTTTTATTACAAATTGGTTTGTTTTAGGAGTTATATATATATGTATATATTATAAGTCTTCAACATTTTGACTTGCCGTACATTCTGGAGTATAAGTCACACCAGCAAAAAAAAAAGCATTATGAAGAAGAAAAAAACGTAGATAAGTTGCTCGAGTATAAGTCACACCAGCGCCCTCTAGTGATTGCCTTTGTGAATATCATAAAACTGTAAATTTTCAGTGGTATAGGAGTAGCAGATACTGGAACGCATGGCTAGAGTGCCCTCTAGCTGCTGTCAGTGTAAAAAATAAGTCACATCTGAATATAAGTCGCAAAAAAGTGCGACTTATAGTCCGGAAAATACGGTACTCCCGGAAAATATTATTTCTCTTCTTGTCATATAGGATTCGTCCCTTTTTACTTATTAGTCTTTTGTACCAGTCATCCTGTAGTAAAAAACTGTAGTGCTGGAATGAATGTTGGTTTGTTGTTGTTTGTAATTCAAAAAATTCCCAAACTCCAGTGGCATCCCCTTGCTCTGTGGTGTTGTGATATCTGAGTTGCTAACTCTGTGGGTTTGGTGATGGGTAGGTGGTGAACAGTGGGCTTGTTTCACAGTTTTTGAGCTGCAATTCATTGTGGGCTGGAAACCAAGCTGATAAAAAAGAGATTAATGTGACCCAACGCCCAAGTCTGGAGGTTATTCTATAAAGGTTTAGAGCATTTGTTTCACTGGACACAAAATTTACCAAATAATTTTTTACATTGGCCTATAACATGCAGCTAAATTAAAACAGACACAAGGCTTATTCTGCATGTTAGATAATTAACGTTGGCCCTTATATTTAAACGTGTAAAAACAACTATATAGAAATCATTACCAAACCAAAGAGTGCCACCTAAGCCAGGGTTTGGACAAATAACAAATGACAACCAGCATCCTTTGCTTGAACTAATATTGCATTTATTATTATTATTATTATTATTATTATTATTATTATTATTATTATTATTATTTTAAACAAAGGGACTTCTATTTCCCTCTGGCTATGACTTATTTCACCCAGCAGAGGCCAGTGTGTAGTTGATGAGGTCATTCACCCAATTTGACAAGTACAGTACGGGTTAAAAAAAGAAGCTTTTAAACGCCTTCACACACGGAGGTTAGGCTGAAGAAAACAGGACCATGACTATCATTTAGCAGAAGGAGGTGGAGGGAGCTGAATCAATGGGACACAGAGCAGCTGGAAAACAGAGAGACAGAGAGTGCATCATGACAGCCAGGGGAGGGTAAACATTAACGCAATCTCCACTCATTGTTTGAGCTGAGAGAGAGAGAGAGAGAGAGAAAGAGAGAAAAAAATAGCCCCCCGTTCAATATGAGCCATGAAAGGATGCTGATGGTGGGTGTCATTAAATACAGTCCCTGCTGCAGCAGAATGCAGATGAGAGGTCAGGGCCATTATGGATAGATCATGAGAGCCCTCTGCTGACAGTTTAATCAAAAGGAAACAAATACCACCCGTCAGGACAGGACACTGTCTTCTGTTCACACATCAGCCCACACAAAATAAAGGAATTTATGGCAGAAGTATGACTCTTCTGTCTGTGCTTGAGTCATCAGAAATGAAACGTCGTCCCCCCCCCACTCTCTCTCTCTCCCTCTCCCTCCCTCTTTTCCTCCTGCAAAGGGAGAAATTCTAATCATCATTTAGCACTAACATCTTTCTTCAAACACCCACCTACTGTTGGAAAAGAAAATGAAGCAGCCATTTAGTGATCCGAAGGGAAGTGCGGAGGAGATGAAGATAACGGTGTGAATGTGCTGAAAGTGGCATAAAACCTGTTTTTCACTTTTTAAAACCACAGGCTTCAGCCTTACATTTAAATTAGAGTGAAACTATGGTTGTGACGGCCATAATACACATGACGTTGATGTAGCATCTTTGAAAAGCTGCCCCTAAATTCACCAAGCCCCGCCTCCCCCCCAAATAAAAATAAAAGATGGGACATTATAAAGAAACAGGAAGATTTGTGAGCAGCCTTAACATCCTGTACCAAAGTCCAGGAGCTGCTGATTTTAGAAAATACCAACTGTCATGCGGTCAGTTCATGTGTTGAAAATGCTTTGCATTATTTCAGATCATGAAATATACGTGATCCAGATGCAACTCGTTTTGGCACATGGTACTCTCTGATTTGTCCCACATATGGAGTGGAATGACAGCACACGCGTAACCCAAGTAGGCCACAACCTGGCCACGTCAGCCAAAAGTAGTCAGAAATAGAAGTAATCCATAAATGGGTCACCACCACCACCAATTTTCAGTCCAGCAGGTGACATGTGGATTTACATGTCATTTTAAAGCATTAAGTAGCTCAATGTTAGCTAAAAACCAATACAACAAAAAAAGTACACATAACTTATCAGGAAAAAAATGATGAGGAGAAAAAAAGCTCCCTATCAATTGGTGAAGTACCACTGTAAGTGAACATCACACCTCCTGGTTGTGACGTTCAGTATTTAAATCACCTGTACGCATTTTCAATCACAAATGAGTTTAAAACAGTTTAAATCACCTGTACGCATTTTCAATCGCAAATGAGTTTAAAACAGTGATGAAGGACCAGATCACACATTCCATCCCTTGACAATCGGGAGTGACCTTTGATAGAAAGAAACACTGAAAATGACCACTGACATTGGCCTCTACACCAAATCACACAGGTTAGTGATTAAGAGGCTGAAACTCTGGGATGCAGCCATCCCTGAAATTGGATGGATATCAAGGTAATGCTGTGACTCAAAGGTTGCCGAGTCCATCTATTATTTCTATTTTAAAGTCTTTTTGGTTGCCTGTTGTGAAGGAGGTGTATGACGTGCATCTCGCACCACGGTGACCTGTATTTTTCTCTCCGCTCGCTGCTTCTGTATGATCCGAGGTGAGTACGGAGCCTGGAGGGAATTTTTCTCCACAGTTTGCCTATGTGAGGCTTTTGTAATGTGCAGTCAAGCTTTGTGCAACCAGCGCGAAGGCTGCAGGGGAGAAGACAGGACTGCTGTGCTTCAGCAAAAAACAAAGAAATCTGATCTGTGTCTTTGTTTTTCAGTATTAGACTCAGTGTGGAGGGCTTCTTTGATGAAAGCACCTTTCCTTCACAGATTGTAGGGCCATAAATAAACAACAGTTTTGGTAAAATATGTGAATACAATGAGGAAATATAGAATTCACTTTTTTCCAAAAGAATTGTGCCTCTTTGAAATAGGTTTTTAGGGCAGAACAATAGCATATACCAGGACGAAAGCATATTTTTTCAGACATTTTTACTCACACTTTGCAAAAGTTTTGCAGTGATGCTAAGCCTGTCACATTTTAGCCGGACTGTCGTACTTATTAGCTACTGAACCACACCATACCATGTGTCATAAAAGTAATATTTGTTGCATCTTTCCCAGTATGTATGTGTACACAAGAATATACATATATATATATATATATAGACACACACACACACACACACATAAATACAAACACCATTGCATGCCTGCAGTGTGACACTAATACTGTAAACATAACATCACATCTCATCAGAAGGGTGGCAAAGCTGTCAAAACTGTCCACCACAATTTGTTTTGCTAAAGTGAATAATCGGGATCTGCCCACGCTTTCCCTGTGATTGTCTTGCTGCTTTCCTTGTCTGGCAGTCAAACGCTCACATCTTGTGCAAGTCTTAGTGACAGCTCGCTTCACTGTTGCTCTACCATAGCTTCTGCTCCTGCTGTCACCATTCGCAAACCTTTTTCAAAGACGATGCAGAAATTTGCCAGAGGGAAGAGATGAACATCAACAGATCCACCAATGGCCTCGCCTCCTCCTCAGGCAAACACCCTTGAGATAATGAATCCACAAATCCCCACTGATACCGAATGTAAATTACATTGTATTTGACCACAAACAGCATCACAGGTACCAGGAATTCTTCAGTTTACAGTAAAGTCGAGATGTAGTTTAATATATTTTTACATTAAAATAGCCTCAAATAGACTTTTTTTCTCTGATAAAATAGTAAATACTTTATGCTGCATCCAAAGCTTTCTTGCAATTCTACATTTTTAACCACTGTCCGTGAGGCTTACTGATTCTATTGTGTGAAAAGGGGTGAAAACAAAAAAGTCCGACATCTAGTACATTGTTGAAAGGATGATATTTTACTACATTTCTTTCTAAAGCGTCCTTGATTAGCTACAGCGTGTCATTCATGTTGACATCAAATATTAAAGCTGACATCTAGCCAAAGAAGGACCACTCTATTTAGCTCTCTGTTTTTAGGGAACTTATAAAATAAAAAATATTACAGCTTAGTTAGGGCTGCTCAGAATTGATTACAGGCTCTTAAATGTTATGTGTGGACATGGCAGGAAGTAGACAGGACCCAACAGCACAAGGGAGACTCTCCTCAGGTTCAGCTGGTTTAGAAACAACAAAAACTCACTTGGTCACAGAAAACTACAAGACATGGACTGCAACAAAACATGAACTTCTTTAAAACATTTAGTTTTAAAGTTTGGCTAAATTGTTGAATTGAATGAGACTAACAGAGACAGAGGTTATAAACACACACAGCAGACACAGGAACAGGAAAACAGACGGACCTAACATTAGAAGCAGTATAAGGTAAATTACATTTGTCCAAAGGCTACATTTGGTACCAAGGTTAGCCCATGCTAACATGACTATATTAAAATGTAGCCTTTTTAATTTCAGTTTCCTTGACAAGTCAGCAACTTTTTAATGCCGTACGTTGGTATGATCGTGAAAAGGCTTCCTAGTAAATCTATGGGAGATGGTAACTTGGATGTCGTACATGGTGGACCTCCTGTTCTGGTCAATTTTCAAAAACAATGATGGCTGCAATATGTTTGGAGATGTTTGGTGGAAATTATGGCTATATTGTACATAGGATGTTCAATATGAAGCTGCCAGACAGTGGCTCCACCAAGTGATGTAATGTAGTGCAGTGGTTCTCAAACTGTGGTACGTGTACTACCAGTGGTACCTGAGCACTCTCTAGTGGTATGAGGAGAAAATTCACATTTTCACATTTACATTTTCATTTGAATAAATCTGAAACATACCATTAATACAACATTTAGAAAAAATGTGTAGCTACTTGTGAGATTTTGAAATAGGATGTCTGGCAGCAATGTTTTCTTAGGTGGTACAGAGTATAAAAAGTTTGAGAACCACTGATGTAGTGTATGTTTCTGGAATATAACTATACCTCAATAACCAAAGTTCTGTCAACATTTTGTGAAGATGCCACTGCTGCAAGGCAGGAGAGAAGGTAGAAAACCTCAGGAAGGATTAATGAAGTCAGTGAAGGAGGACATGAAGAGAGAGATGAAGGCAGATGATGCACTGGAGCAGCTGGAAATGGTCTCCATCCTCTGACTATAAACCTTTCATAACTGTTACACGAAGGACCTTTATATAGAAACGAATGTTTGAATTGCACTTCCGTTTGATCATTACATTTCTATTATCCTGTTCACTAATTCAGAACATGTCACTTCAATTTTTAATAATGCAGCATGAACCCACTGTGCACCCAGGAGGTGTCACACTGCACCAATACTTTTTACGCAGATTACGCCAAAAAAGAAATTAAGTTGTTCCTTGTGTGCATATATATTCATTCATTTATTACAATAATTTTCATTTTTTCCGTCTTTGTTATTCCCGGGGTTGTGTTATGACTGGCAGGCGATTCTGTGGGAATTATTTATCTTAGTTCACAGCACATTAAGGGCATTCTCACTTTCAAGATGAGAGCCTACAAAAGCCGCACTTTCCTTTTAATAAGCTGTCACTGCCTCTGCGGCGGCAAGTCTGAAATTCTGTCGCTCATGTTTACAAGCAAAATTAAATGTTCTGAGATATGCACAGTGCCGCTCAAGTGGACAGAAATACAAATTCCCTTTGTATCTCTCAGCTAAATATGCTGAATGTGGAGTGGAAGGAGGGATGCAGAGTGTGAGAGTAAAGGACAGGCCAGGAATGAAGAGGGGGAAATAAAGGGGAGAGGGGCTTAATCAGAATGCAAACAAATCTGTCCACGCTGTGTGCAAAAGGCATCCTCACTCAGCATACTTTAATGAACAAATGGCTCAAGGTGCTTTCTGTCAGTTCCTGCAAGGAGTGCGCACACACATAAAGATGAATGTTGCTTATTTAATTAGACAGACATTAAACAAGGGCCTTTGGAGAGCATGTTGGAGAAGGAGAGCGCCGCAGAGAAGGAGGGCATGACGGCTGATGCTAACAGTAAAGGACTTAGGGGACAGAGCTCTGTTCCTGGGTTGTCATCAGCTGCCTCGAGGATCAGCCTGCACTGGTCCAACAGACAGATAACTTGCCTGTAAAGAACCAGTAAAGAACCAGTGCAGGCTTCAAACCGCCCTCTTAATTTTCCAAAAAATGTATTAAGAAAAATCACTGCATGAAGTCTTACTTTTGCGGTACAAAAATTGGTCAGGATTGGATTGGTCAGGTTAAAAATAAGCTCAGCAGTAACTGGGCACAAAAATGTAACCAGTTAGGGGAAGTTAATTATGGCAAAAGACGAGGATACCAAAAAACTATTTGCTGAACACATTGTTTTTGCAAATATTTGCATAGAAGTATGATAATTTAAGCAAATCTCCAAACAGGAAATGCAAGAAACTATAAAGGTAGGCTCGGTCTTCATGGTTTTTCTTCCTGTTATGACTGTGTCCTAATTTTTTTTATTCTTTATTTCTGTCTGAAATGTCAGGCCTCTATTGAAAATGAATCCACTCCTGTGGGCCTCTCTCTGTGCAGCCTTATTTTACTGTGGGAAAACACTGGCACCGACGTGACAATGAAAGCCCTGAATGGAGTTTGAGATAAAGCAGTGAGGGCGAGCATGGTTCGCATTTGCAAAGAGTTTTATAATCCCAAAAAGGGAGGTAATTGATAACCACTGGAGTTTATTGTTGCGGAGACAGCGTGGGGGCTCATGATGTCCTCATATGAGGATGCCTAACAGAAGAAGATGAGGGGGTGTTGGACGAAGGCGTAGGAATTATAGATGTGTGAGAGTAATGGAGGCAGTCATGTGTTTGAGTTTCATTTCAACAGTTTTAGCTCAGATGCTCTCACAAAGCTTTTGTTTATCATTCATTTCACCAAATGCGATTTCATGAGAGGCGGGCAGGCTTCTTAACAACACAGTGAAAAACTGAGGTTTGTAGAATATGATGCCTGTATCACACTCCAAACAAGAAGTGAAGTAAGACCAAAGAGTTTGGGTGAGTATTCTTACATATTTTGTGATGGTAGTGTAATCTTAAAAGTAGGCAACTGGACTGGACTCACCTGAAGTAAGTTGAAGACGTTTCACCTCTCATCCAAGTGTCTATGTCCTTTTGTGTGTGATTTTGTGAAAGGCTAAATTGAGTTTATGAGCAAATTTATGAGTACATTTTTATTGCCTTTTTATTTCAAACTAACTTCTTAGAAAATCTCTCTTTTTCAACCATTAAATAAGAACAAAAACGGTTTTTCGGGGTTTGCCCTCTAACCATTTCTCTACCCATTAGCGATACAGTAATCCCTCTCCTATTGAGTAACCTAACCGAGTACGCATTGTATTAGCCAATACTATGCTGTGTACGATCTCGTCTAGGTAAACAAAGCTACCAGCAATTGTTCGCAAATGCGCTTATCTCAATTTCAAAACGAGAATCCACATTTTTAAAGCCAAAACCTTCTTATGTATAATTATTTTATAATGGCTTTTAGTTTATTTTTTGCGAGAGGGAACACTGTATATGATAAATCTGACCCTAATTCTGATTTTCAACTCAAAATACCCTCTTAATCAGTGGAGACCTACAACATGTACACACACACACACACACACACACACCATTTAACACTGTTTTCTGTGGTTTGTAAACAGTTCACATTGACATTCTACATTCCTTCACTTATTACCCTAACATTAACCATTGCAAATAATTACCTTATATTAATCCTTACCCTAGCGCTAATCTGATCGTAATACTAATCTGAAATTAAAACTAAATTTTGAAGGTCAAAATGTGAACCTGCAGCCTAGCTACTTTATACCTGATATACACAAATGCGCCCCCTGCAAACACACACACACACGGAGTGCACCACACATGCTGCTTTTGTTCCGGAGTGCTGCTCCCTGCAGGCTCCTCCAGGGCTGTTCTCAGAGATAGCGGGGACCCTCTTCACACCAGCCTCTCCCCCACTGTCTGACCTTTACAAAACACAAGTCAGAAAATGTGTGGCATTTTCCTCTAATCATCTGCACCTAAACGCATGAGGAACTGTGCCGTGCCTCAATTAGGGCATCCCACCGACCCCCGGAGAAATGAATCACTTTTTCTTCAATGGTCGCTGTTATGTAACGTCCAGGTATTACTGTAGCACTGACTAGTGTGTTTCTTGACAAATATTACAGTTAGCTTTAGACCAAACTCACTTTTTTATTTAGTTCATTTGTTGCCTGGGATATTTGTCTTCCTAAGGAGAATTAAATGTGTTTTTTAAGCTAACATTAAGGAA
>NC_024314.1:20454913-20461377 GCF_000523025.1 Cynoglossus semilaevis | reverse complement strand
TTTTCAAAATATGCTTAACTTGTTCCATTTATATTTTGTGTTAATGAGACTTTGGGTGTTTATATCCATTTTTTGACATTAACCTTTATGAACTCATATTTTTGTTTACCTTTTGCTAAAAAAAACATTTTTTATTCTTTTACCTGTTTCTGGCCAACTATTCTCTGTTTTTCACTGCTACAGTAAATTCAGATGGACTTATTGCACCTGGTAAAATGTGGGTCTTGAGGTTGAATCATTCGTAGAACCACAGCAGTAATCCCTTATTTATTTTTTCACTGGCTGTATTCTCGGGTTATGTGGCTGACTTTACACGCTTGTCTGCCTGCCTGTCTCCTGCAAAGTCTGTCCCCCGTCCTCCAGTCGATACACTTCGCATTTCATCTGTGCTGAAATCTCTCAAAAGCTCAGCTACAGGAACACACACACACCGAGAAGCTCCTGAATAAATCCTTTCAATATGCTCTGTGTCTAGGTGAGGCATTCGCTCCACTCCTGGATCACAACAACCCAAATGGGGAAACCACTTAGAGTTGGATTTTTCCTGCCACAAAAAAAGCTCCTTTTCACTTGAAATAAAACCAGTCAAATAAAACCACAGATATGTTTCTCATTGCTTTTAGTGATTGGAAACTTAACTTAAAAAAGTCTGAAATTGTAATGAAGTACGGTAGAATATTATGGTTTTGTTGTTTTATATATATATAAAAAAGTGTGAATTTTAGAAGCGCTTTTGAATGTTCCTTTGGGGGGATGTTACAGCTTGTCGTCTGCTCCTGTTTTAACATCTAAATGTTGCCTAACTTTATCTTTTGATAAATGGTGGAATGGCCTGAGCGATGGCCTGCTGCCATCTCGTGGACGGCTAGCACTTGGCCGGGTGTGGCCACCTGGTGGGAGAAGAAATACTCAGCTGTAAGAAGCCACGCTCCAGTACAACCTGTGGGTTTTACAGGCCTGTGTATGTTTCTTGTTGGTTTGGGTCGCTTGAGGTTCAGCATGCACATTCTCATTCTTAACACATTCATGCCACTCTACATACTGACTACTGAAAGTATTTACTTGAGTTTATTAATAATTTCTTTTTGTCAAAACCTCAATACCATGTGCACCCTCAACACTTTGTCTGGTTCCTGGAACACGGAACACGACAATCTTCAAACATCCTTCAAATAACAAAAACCAATGCATTCAAACCAGTCTTTTGCACTGAAATGACCTGAAATGACTCTTAACTTCAGAAAGATGCCGTTTCCTTTCAATTCATATAAATTCTGAATCTTGAAGTGGCAGAGGGAAGACGGAAAAGCCAGAGGGAGAATTTGGAGAAAGGAAAAAGCTTATCACACAAGATTAAACACGCTTATCGCAGCATGTTTTACTTACAGCCATTAACAAGTCCCCCCCCCCCCACACACACACACGAACCTTGTTTACTCTTTCACTCACTGGTCTGTTGAGTAAATGTGCAGCCTCATGTGAAAGAACACATTCGGCTGAATATGAAGACTTGTTCCTGTCAGAGAGTGTCCCTTTGAACTGGCTGTATGATGTTGGACAGCGTTTGTCTGTATTTGCAACTAAGGGCAAACAGTTTTTCGGTTGCAATAAGTGATGATTTTAAGGGATTTGGTAAGAAAATGTGCTCAAATCTTAACAAAGAGAGAGAGAGACCAGCCAGAGCTGCAAAGCCTTACTAGAGAGCATTTAAAAAGCTGAATCGTTGAATTGTTTTTAGACTAAAGGATTTATCACCAAGTTAGATTTATAGGCTAATAGCACTGTGTTAAAGACTGCACCTCATGACAGACATGTCTGAGACAAAGGTCAGTCACTAATGGTGTTGACGAGTAGTGTTGCAGATTTCCTGGCTGAATGTAGCACAAAACTTTATTATTTTATTGAGGAAAATGTTAAAATGAGGCCTTATATTTTAAAAATAAAAACACTTGGATTAAATAAAATATAATTTTTAAAAAAATACCTTAAACAACACAAGAACAATTCTATCCTTGACACAAATTTAAATGTATGTATCTAAGGAGGAATGTCGAAGGCCTTGGATATGAAAATGACTCATTTCATTTTCTACCTCCAGGGGCAGCATTTAAAAAGAACATAAATAATTCACATATAGATAAGTTATATTAAAAGCATACTTGTGTCTTGTGATAATATTTGTGCTAGTTATCGGCACACCTCAGAGGAGCTGCTGCTACTTGGTGCCGTGTTCTCTGTAGAGAAGGTGATTTTAGGTTCCTTATCAAGACGACATTTTTCTTCTTCTTCTTCTTTTCATGTCTAATTCAAGTGTTGGTCTTCTTTGTGCTTCCTGCATATGGTATACAAAATCTTTAGTGGTGGAAAATCCTGTTTGCTGAAGCTCAACTGGGGTCAACAGAGGTCCATTGATTTGTGGCCAGTATTGTTTTTTTCTCCTTCCTCCACTCCACCAGTAAACCAACAGGACCACCCGTCTCACAGAGGCCAGAGTGGAATTTGATTTTGTCATAATTCTCACTGAGTGTTTCTCCAATTCTGGCAGAGGTAATTAACCTGTACCATTCTTCTGATCCGACTTCTTGGACAGTCTGTAACAGCTTTCACTATTTACATCGTAAAAGTAGAGAAGCATATATTGGTTTGAGACAGAGTAAAAATCTTCTTGGCATAAAATATTGAAACTTGAATCATAGCCAGAGGTTAGTGAGGAGAATGGAACCAAAATTTATCACTGCACTGTCGGAGGAGAAGGTTAAACAGAAGGGACGACAATTTATGTTCTAAGAAATAAGATAGGAAGTTCTTACAAAACATCCACTTAATCCAGGGAAGCTGGACCTCCATCCCAACAGTCAGTGTTTTAGGGTAGAATACACCCTGGAGAGTTTGCCTGACAGACACCTTTGGGGCCAACCCTTAAGAATACACCCTGGAGAGTTTGCCTGACAAATGAGTTTGCCTGATAAAATGAAATGATAAAAAAAAGGTGTATAACTGTGTAATGTAATGTACATGATGGGTTATTTAAGTCTCAGTTATTGTTTCAGTTGCTTTAATAGTGGGGACCACACTATATTTTTCTTTGATCATTACAATTTTGGAACCGGATTGGACAGTTTGGCTGGCCAGTCTTGGCCCAAGGGCATGATCAAGACCCACAGGTATTAGATCTTTATTAACAGAGCATGTTTTTGTAAGGGATGATTCCATTTAGAAGGAAAATGATGCCAAAGCTCAGAGGAAATCTAATGATGAATGATATGTTCTGTTGAACGTGGGATTATAATTGAAGGCCAGGCGTCTGTAGTCACTGTAGTCTTTCAAACAGGATTGTAAAAACCACAGGACTCATTTACATAATCTTCGAGGGATTTTCAATGCAGATAGAATGAATGGGCTAAACGTGGTATCACTGAATGTAGCCTTTAGTTTCATGATCCCTTTCCTACTGGGCATTTAATATATTGAAAAATGACCTGCATCTGTCTCCACTCCAGACCTAATTTATCTGGCCAACTTCCCTCCACTGACCCTCTGCCCTTCGACCCTCACTCCATTTTCTTACCCACCTGACCCCTCAACCATTCACTCCCCTTTTCCCATCAGCCCTGCAGTTCCTTCAGCTCTCCACATCTACACCTCAGTCATCAATCACCCCTGTTCTGCTTCCTCTCACTGTCCTACTTTGGTTCTACTACCAACAAAATGGTCTTCAACCATTGATGTCCAGGTATGAGTCTGATTTTAAATGTTTAAGGGGCCACTGTTTCAATAAGACATCTTCCTTACATTTTGAACACAACAATCTGATGCCTATGTTGTGCCTTCACCTGCAGTCCTGTCCAACAGCTGACAGATGGAGGCTAAAAAACACATTAGTCATTGTTGTACAAGATCTAAACCTCCTACTAGGTCAGGATCAAGGCCATAACGTCCTGATGAAAATCTGTCAAACCAGACCTGAACTTACCTAATCGATAAAATCCTCAATCTAGAAAAGTTAGTACAAATGACAAACCTAGTTCATCATGTCCAACGTGAAACGGTGTAGAAGCTGACAACAGAAAAGTTCAAAATATATAAAAAATGGTATGACCCTGTTGGGACTGGGACCTGGGTCCAAACACCTTCTCAGTGTAAGCTGCTACTGTCACTCTGTTATTCTCTGACTCTTACACATAAAATCAAACTCCTATGTTGACTCAGTCTACACCCCCAGGAAACTGACAGCATGTAGAGCCGTGACTGACAGAGTGGTGGCATTGATGACAATCAAACCTGACTGCTGGAATCCAGTGCAGTGGTAATGACATGGGAGACGAGCAGGACTTTCCTCAGGCTGTAACCATGGTCTCCTGAGACCAGGGACAACTGTTGCTTTACTAGTCTTTTAGCAATGCTTTCGTGTCACAATCGAGTACATTTTACTTGCCATAAAGGAGACACTTTATGCTACTTAACTGCAAATAAATATGGTCCTTTGGTGTGGAAAGGAAATATTAGTCATGTGGTTTGGTTGAACACAGCTGGTTTCTTTACAGTCATGTTTCAAAGAACTGGTGTCTATATCTTTAAATGGTGATGAGCTAATGTGTGCTCCGCCCAGCTTCTGTGGGATAACACACACATCCAATGTCTAATATGTTCACACAAAATATCTGGTGTTGGTTTAGCTCTATGCTAACAAGCTTAGCTTTTGGGTTGTATATAATGGTGTGACGGCAGTTGTGAAAGAGTAATGCAAATGTAATTATTATGACCTCTTGGATTCCCTCGTTTTGGCAGGTTATAAACCATCTAATTAAGATGTAGGCCGCATATGTCAAACTCAAGGCCCGCGGGCTGAATGTGGCCCACCACATCATCTTATGTGGTCCACCAGAGATGTAAACGGATTTGTGTGTAAAACAAATTTTTATCTTAGAGTCTATACTAATAGTTGCCAGAAGGATAATAATCTTCTTTCTTGAATTTTGTTTCTAGTCAAGTGTATATTTACTGTATATTTTGTTTATTAAAAACAACTAAAAAATCTTTTTTTTATAGAATGAATGCACAGAAGCTTTGGACAAGGATTGCTGTGATGGCGCTCCTGGTGCTGGCAGTGATGGCGGCAGAAGGAGGCAAAGTCGACAAACAAGGTGAATTTTGAACTTATTTACATTTTTATGTTATTAATAATAAAGGATAGTGAAGCAATTTCTGCTATTTAGCAGTGTGTCGCCCAAGACAAGTCTGTTGTTCAGTGGAGGGACACAGTGCTATCTTTCTCCTCACAGGCTCCACCGTTAACAATGTGTTCATGACAAGGTTTTTTTCGGGACATAACTTCTTTAATTATATTGAATATGAAAAATGCCTGACAGGGTTAGTCAGAGTTGTTTGTCTTTGATGCAAATTTTTCAGAAACAGAAAGAACATTTTGCGAAAAGTGGCTAAAAAAAATCTATTGAATTGGAAGCTAAAAAAACGTTAATTAATTTTACTCAATGTTTTGCGTAATCTCCAGGAGAGTTAAAAAAATTAAAAAATACGAAATTAAAAACTACAGACTATAATTGGTCTCTTGCCCCAACTATTATTGGGGACTACACCAGGCCACAGGGCATCCAGAATATGGAGCAGTCACGTATTGACTAATTTATGCTAACAAGCACTATATGTGTTGGTGTGGTCTGATTATTCAGGAAAGAAGGATCGTAAATCGGACTGCGGAGAATGGCAATGGAGCGTGTGTGTGGCCAACGAAGGGGACTGCGGACTCGGCACCAGGGAAGGGACACGTTCTGGAATTGACTGCAAGCAGACCATCAAGACACAACGTTGCAAGATCCCCTGCAACTGGAAGAAGAAATTTGGAGGTAAAGGAAATTCTCACATTAGCCCAGTAGAATAAGTGTCTGCACAAGCCTAGATGTTACTTATGACGGGGTCCTTGACTTACATCAGGGTTCACTTCCTAATGAATTTAACGCCTTGAGTTGGAACTTTCATATAATTACTTATCAAATTACAATATAATCACGAAATACAGTATGAAGGTAAACACAACCTATTGGCTGGTTAGTCACAGCTGTGCTGCTCATCCCACGTCTTCCATTCATCTCACTAAAAACAAACATAATTTATGCTCATCTGTCATTAACAGCAACAAAAGCCCCAATTTCACAATGAGTGAAAATGGTACTATTTAAAGGAACCAACGGAACAGATTTGTTACATAAACATATGTTGTAATCGTCCTTTGTGCAGGCAGACAGCCACGAGACAGCCATGAGGGACACGTGTCTCTCCCCAGGTAAGGCCTGTCACGAGTGATGGATTGTGAAAAGACAACAAAAGGCAACTTAACTGACAGGGTAGTTTACAACTATAAAAGGTTTGTTAGAAGTAGCAAAGAGTCCTGGATTATTTTAGAAGGCTAATAATGCTGTAATTCACTAAATTATGTCTTACTATTT
>NC_024314.1:20419625-20454868 GCF_000523025.1 Cynoglossus semilaevis | reverse complement strand
TTCCTAAAAATGTTTTTTGCATATTGAAAGTACATGAAAAGTAAGTGACTAACTGTCTAGGTTCACACAGTTTTTTATGGCAGTTAATGTCCAATTATCACAATGTCAATGCAGCATTTGTTTTGGTCCCCAGGCAGGTGAGGTGAGGTGGGTCAGGAAGGATGCGTTCTATTACTTATGATGTCTGATATAATCAACCACGGAAATAATAATTCAGTGACAAATGAAGTCCAAGTCAAATCATTGGATTCATGCTCCAAAAAGTTCAGAAAATGAGTTGGAAGAAGAAAGACCTCATTCTGAAACTAATGGATGAGAGCAGGCAACAGCGAGGCAGAGTGATGGATGTGCTGAATTCACAAAAATATGTTTGCATTAATCAAACTGTAGTTGTTGACGTGTTAAACATACACAATAATTTATCTTACCCCTGTTTCTCCTTTGTGAACGACAGTGTAGCTGCAAAACGCTTCAACCTTTCTTCGGAAAAAAACTGATGCACGAAATTTGAGGTCGGAGTCGTTTTAAATCTAAACATTTTCTAAGTTTAGAGGTTCGAGTCAAAAGTAAGCAGAGAGTTGGGTAGAAAGTAACAGGAGATTCGTTACAAACACGATGGGCTTGCTAACAGATAAGAGTCTATTTTAGGTGATAAATCTGCCAATAAAACTCTAGCTAAGGCAGCTTGTAATGTATGCTACATTAGAACGTGGAGTTAAGGTTATCACATCTGTAGATTGTCTTTCAGAAGTAGGGAAAATGTGTCATTGAATTGAAGAGTTCTGTTAGGCAAATGGACGTGAAACGTGATTTCAACCTTCTTGGCTATGTTTAGCTTGTTAGCCATATCATCAGGCACCCCCAACAGTTTTGACAAGTCTTCTCAGTGTTACTATAATCTGCTGAGGTTCCTTATTCTTCAAAAATAAACAATTCTGAGACTAGCACACATTACTTAAATTGTAACTTAATTGCATACCTACAGTAATTTCGTAAGGATACTGTTGAAAGTATGTTATCAGTTTTTTTTTGGTTATGCATTCATATTACTGGAGGTGTACGGCACAACAAAGAGGTCAGACACTTCACTGTGGAAAATGTTCGGATTGATTTTAAATAAAAACAATAAGCTCGTAACTGAGGGACCCGGGTTTTCATGATATATTTATGGCTCCCTCTACAGGGGAGTAGAGGTAAGGACTTGCTTTGTTATAAAAGCTTAGCGAGAATTTGGGAAACCTTTCCTTTGAAGGGATGGAAGACTTTTTTCTCCTTTTCTAATCTGGTTTGATATGCAAGAGGCCAGGAATCTGTCTTGTTCTTTCTTGTTCCCTCTTGGAGCTAAGTTATAGGTTTGGAGTTGAAGGGTTTACCACTGCATTCTCACGAAGTCTCTGTAGGATTTTTACAGCAATAGAACTGTTACTCCCTCTCAGTGCTCTCCGTCCCTTCTCTTGAGACAGTGAGAGAGCGTCCAACACTCTCACGTGAGAGGACGCAAGTCACGGCCTGTGAGGAGCTTGATGGAAAATATGAGGATACACACCTGGACGTGCACACATAGACACACTTTTCCTGAATACACATTTCCATACGTTCATTTGCTACAGACGGTGTGGTTGTATAGAGCAATCTCGCGTCCTCTCGAGGTGACGTCTAAGATGGATTAAATTCCATATCAAATGGAAGCACCTACGTGAAATTTATTTGGATTGCTGATGCAAGTACTTTCACTACCGTCTGCTTTCAAAGATTGTATCCGTTTTTGCCATTTCCCAGCTCTCGACAGCAGCCGGGCTGTTTTTGATTACATTCATCTGTTGGAGCGTTCCATCCTATAGGAGATATAAGATCAATAAATGAAGCGCCATCTGCTCCTGTTGGCAAACAGCTATCAGCACTTTCACATTGTCGTTAATAAGGGAGTGCAGCGACATGGTTTTCTCGGCGGAACCGACTCTGTCGATGTCAGACACTTTAATACGAGAGTTAATAACTAAGTAAATATACCCACTCATCAAAAAGTAATTCAGAGCTCGAGACTCGACCCCCTCGGAACTGATTGCCATTTACTGAAAGAAGCATTGAAACTAAAAATGTTGCCTTTTCACCAGGTTTTCCTCTTGGTTGTAACAAAAACTTTTAATCAAGTGTCTCATCTCTTGCTGTGCTGCAGGTGAATGCAAGTACGAATTCCAGGTGTGGGGAGAGTGCGATCTGGCCACAGGCAAGAAGAACAGGACGGGCGTACTGAAACGGGCGCTCATGGACGCGACCTGCGCCGCCACCGTCACGGCCACCAAGCCCTGCGGGAAAATCCCCAAGACCAAGCTGCAGGGTAAGGGGCGAAGGATAAATGATCGCAGGATAAAGTATTGCTTTAGCTTGACATGTTGAGAGTGTGAGCAGCAGCCGGAAAAACCCTGGAGGCCAGTTGATGAATCACAGTGTCTGAGTGAAAAAGATGGTAGCCAGCTCTGTGCATTCAAACAAAAGGATGTCATCTGGGAAAGATATAAAAGTGGGAAAAGTGTCTGTTGCACTGATTCTCATAGAATATTGTGCGTGTATCCTTAATACCAGGGCAAGTCAAAAGTTTCCAGAAAAATGTTTCAGATTTTGATCACCAGAACATCGTAAGAAATTGTCTCCAACTTCTTTTATTTATTTGTTTTTATCCATAAATTTAAACTTTTTTTAAACAAAAAAAACATTTGAAAAGAGATATATATATATGGGATATATTACTCCAATAGTGTTTGTTAAGAAGGTTTTAGCGTTATGTATACCAGGGATGGTCGTTATTATTCCCTCCATCTTTGCTGATTTACATTTTTAATTTTTTCAAATTTAATATTGCTATCACAATATGCAGCGTTGCGATCAACACAAAGCAAACAAACACAGTTGCAGTAAATGTAGCTCATGCTCCCGTGGTTTGTGTATTCAGAGAATGAAAAGCTCCTCCCGGCAAACGCATCAGCACAATAACATTTATTAAAGGAAATCAATCACACTGTCCTAAAGTGAACCTTGTGTCAGGCCAATAAAAACCTGAAGCTAATGCAATCCACGAAGACAGAGTCAAGCGTTTGGAAAAATCTAAATCTGAGTTGCATTCGAGTGAGAAAAAGAAAGAGTTACCGATGTTGTTTATTTACACACAATTGTCATTAGACTGGACTGGGATCAATCATTAGACTTTCTGCCCAGATGATGATTTAGGAGGAGGCGCGATTATTCCAGTAATTTCTCATATTGTCAAATTACTGAGGCAGCTCCTGGGGAACTTTGATTAGTTGCGTTTCTTATTTGATTATGGCTGAAGGGCTTCTCTGGCAGTTTGTTGTTTCAGTTTGTGAAGCTGACCTGCTCTTCATCCTGCTGAGAAAGTTACTTATGCTTTTAAAATGATCAAAGAAGGAAAGAAAATGAACCAAATGTCAGTTTTAGTTTAACATTTGCTTTGAGGAAATATTGACCAGATATTCATGAGAAGAATGTGGTAAATAAAAAAAAATACACATTACACATATACATTAAATGTGAGACAGTATGAGCTGCGGCTCTCATTCACATTCAAGTCACCATCACAGGGGTAATACTCCAGGCACAGTTGAAGTGGTGAATGACAGTTTTAAGGCAGAGGCGAAAAGGTTAACTCACTATTCAGGCGTAATTACATGCTTTTACTGCTTTCCTGTCATGTCAAAGTTGTACGAGTCAGGAACGGGCAGTAATCGGAAATCTTAGGCACTGAAACGACAGGAGAACATGGCACGAGTGTGTGGAATCCATTAACACCTGCCTGGAGATGTCGGTGTGAATGCCACATGGAGTATGCTCTCGGTGTGTTCCAAAGACTGTTGTTAGTTGAGTAAACAAGCAAGTGATCGACCTACTGTAACCCCCACTGTCCAAAGGGGATTATAATGAGTGCAGAAAGGCTGCCAACGGTAGTCAACTGTGGCTCCGTCATCCCTGATAACACACGTCCGCACAAACAGTTTGATTAACCTCACTACAGCTACATCAAAGCACTGCAGCTGAATGAAGCGACAGATTACAATAATAGGACGACGTAAACCCTGGTGTTTTTGTGTGCGGCCGTTTGTGACGTCAGTCTGAGTCTTTTACATTATCGACCACTTTTTATAGGACGTTTATGGAAGGAGTTTGACAGCCCTCACCGTCTGCCAGACGTATTGGTGGATTTATAGTCAACGGAGCGAGCAGAAGTGCAGCGGACTGTCACATCGTCTCGGTCAATAAATAAACGTGTGCAGTTGTATTGAGACGGTTGTGTCAGAAAAAGCAGCAGCAGTTGGTTCAGGAAATGTCTCGTAATCTGAAACGTGTTACTGTTTGGCAAGAATTTAGGAAAACAAAGAAATGTGCGATTAAATACATACTTTTTAATTGGTTCTTTCTAAAGTCCCAGCACTAGTTGAGATCAATGTGTCTAATGTTGCACTTGGTGAGATTGACAGCCGTCTTGACATCAATCACACCCATCTTCCCACCTACATAAGTTACTCATCCGACCTCACGTTGTGCTACGTACTGTAAACAAAACAAACAAACATGAATTCTTCTGTTTTTATCCTGCAGGGGTTACATTAGGCAGCTGCATCGACGTAGGTCAGGAATGTCACCTGTGGAACTGTGTAAACGATCACATACGTAAGCGCAGCCGGAAACACATTTATACATGTTTAGTAAGCGGTGCTGCAAACCTGTAAACACCTGCTCTAATGAAGGCGCCATCACATGGATGTAAAGTGACAGGTCACAGAGCTGCCGGAACTGAGAGCAGAAGAAGAAGAAGAAGAGCCAGGATGACAGAGGTGTAGATTAGGGAAGGCAGTGGAGAAAAGAAAGACCTACAATCTGAGCAAGGTGTGATTTTTTTTTTTCATGTCTGTCATGTTGGGAGGTGGGCTGTGGCACGCAGAGGACACTACTGGTGAAAAGGAAGTCCGGGCTGCTGTGAGTGCACAATGAAGTGAGTCGCGGAGAAAGCTGCAGGATCAAAGCATTTTTTAAAATAACTGCATACAGAACATATATTCCTCCGGAGTGTGGAAGATGAAGCGCGAGGAGACCGTCTAACCTCAAACTGGGAGCAGAGACACTGCTGGCCAAATCTGCAATTCAAAAAAACAGTCTCACCTCAGGTTGAAAGGGTCGCTGTCCCTGACTAAGGCGGGTTGCTGTGATGGAGGCTGCATTTGTCATTGCATTTTTTTTAAGAAAACAATGCATGAAGGCACCTTGGGACAGATCCAAGACTCAGCATTGCTGGTTTCTGCTCTCCAGATCAGGTGTTTTTACAGACCCCGCAGAGTTGACGAAAGAACAAAGAGTGACAGAGGTGAAACGTAATGAATGCCTGTCGAGGAACCTGAAGGTTCTTGGCTCCTCTCGAGGTGGAAAACAGAAGCTGGTGTGTTTAGGAGCAAGAGATGAGTTGAGGTTAGACACCAGGCTGTGATGGACGGACCTGGCAACTTTGTATCCACAGGGAATTAGGTCTCATTTCTTTTATTGGACAAACACAGGGGGTCATCGACGAGAGATGGCGACGTAACCACGAAACGCTGTAGGTCGAGGATGTCGTATAAATAAACGCATAAATATTGTTATTGGGATTTTTTACCTGAATGAAACCAAACTTAGCAAAACCTTTCAGGATGAGAAAACCTGAATGAAACCAAACTTAGCAAAACATTTCAGGACAACCTCTAAACGTGCAGCTTTGTTGACCCAGGATTAAAGAACCAAAGACTGTGTCCATAAGGAAATAATCTGATGAGTCATAGAGAAGGAATAGTGGGCAGGGACTGCAGAGTTCATGAAAGTAGTGCAAATAACATGGCAGTAATTGTAGAGCCTTCCAGGAGGAAGAATCGGATGAAGCTGATTGGAAAACAAGAAACATTTGGTGACTTCTAGCAAACAAATGCCTGTGGACTGATTTATTTTCTCTGTTTCGGCTGCACCATTTTTTTATGCCTGCTGCTATCAAAGACAGAGAAGAGACAGTGATGACTTTACTGTCATAGGACAAGACTATGTTGTGACACAGCGCTAATATTCCTTGACTTTGTTATAATACAGATATTGTCTTTCACGCTCAAGAGTTGAGTCCTCTCTAAAAAGTTAACAAACAAGTCTTATTTCCACAATTACGGTCATTTAATGAGTGTTGGAAAAAATAAAGTTTCACAACAGTTAGTTTTATGAAAATATAGGTCTCTATTTTAGGAGTACTTCCTCCTGAGAGCGAATGTTGCTCAGCTGTGTCAGAAGAAACTCTGCCAAGAACCTGACAGCGAGCATTAGGCAAGATTTGACAAAAATGACTAAATAGTTTGTTGAGAGCAGTATTTCGAGTCCTGGTTAGAATGAAAAGTACTTCTCTATGTGTTTTTGTCTGTAATTGCAGTTTTGGAGCCTACTCTGTCCAGACAGGATGTTTACTGCTCCAAGTGGTTTGAGTTATGATGGATTTTTGCTGCAAGAAAAATGGAGAAAAAAATGTTATTCGGCCTTTTTCAGTTTGATTGACAACCGTTTCCACTCCCATTCCAGTTTGTAGCGTAGTTTCAAAATTTGCTGGGTTTTTATTCCGGGGCGGATTTGATCAGACAAAAACGCCAACGGAGCAATGATGACTCTGTTGTCAGCAACAAAAAGGGGAGTGAAAAGTGTCAGGTGATGTGCAGATCCTGCAGAAAAGTACGGATGGATGCTGATAGGACAACCACAGAGTCCTGAACAAAAAAAACCCAGAAAGACAGAAAAACTGTCCTTCATCTCTCCTCACTCCAGGGAGAAGGATATGCTGACAAAACACAACACAGAGGGTGCGAGTGAAGGAAAAAAAGACTTTTCACAAATGAAAACAAGCAAACACTCAAAGGGAAGAGCAGTTTCCTCATTTGCATGGCCGACAGCGTGTCGCGCGTCAGCCTTGACGCCCCGGTGAAGTTGACAATTCAGATGACAAGAGCAGATGTCCACAACTCAGGCGAAACCTCATTCACTAAGCACACCTCGTCACCACTCGTCAGGAATTCATTAGAGGATCTGATTCTCTCACAGACTTGTCCTTCTGTGGAAAAAAGCACCCATTAATTTAGGATTCAAATATTAGGACTGTCTTTTATTTTATTAATACAGGCATTTGATTAGTTTGCTGGAAAAGTAACTCAATTAGCTCATTAAATTCCCCTCTTAGTTTAACCTCCAACACAGTATTTAAATAAATGTATGGGATCATTTTAATTTTCACCTGGTGATATTTGCAAAGAGTCGAAAACAACCAACATCGTCTGCTTACATCCCCAACATCCCATTGTCTGCCAACGCTCGATGTTTTCTGCTAACACGCGTTAGCGTCAGCTAACTGCTCTAATTACAGTCACGAACATCTGTTTACATCTGTGTGCTCATCAACACTTATTTAAAATTTTTCTGCCTTTTCTTCTCAGAATCACTACCAACTGTGTATCGCAGCTTTTATTTCCAATACTATTTCTGCTAATGCTGTGCTAGTAATGCTGCTCATTATCTGTTTGTGAGTACAAATACTTAGGTGTTAGGTGCTAACAAGAGCTACATCGCCTGTAAACATACGTTAAAAGACATGAATGGTAAAAATAGTCTGAGAAACTCTAGTGGTCAAGACACTGAGAAAAAGTACTATACGAAGTATATTTTGATTGACAGCCCAGACTGTCTGGATTGTGTGAATTCGCTTGAACTTCAAATCACTGGCTCAACTCCAGTAGCCGTTCTGCGAAGACTATATCTTTAAATGACAACAGCAGCACAAGATGGCAGCAGCAGCTCCCTGACATATACATTGGTTTTATTTTCGTACAGTGGGAGGACATGGAGATGTGTCATCCATGAAAGTTTTGATCCTAACATTTTGATATATACATCAGTGCTATACAAAAACACACACACACAGAAACACACCAACAGACACACACACACTACCCCAGTGCAACACCAGCTGAATCATCAGAGGTCGATGTTTGTGAAGCTGCGAGGGAGGAAGACGTTGCTATTTTTTTTTTTTGTCAGCCATACCAGACAGGAAATCACAAACAGCAGATGTCAAATTATGCAACTACAGGACGATCGAACCAACTCAGACTGAAACAGCTTTGGCATTTCCGACTTGACCAGTCCCTCATTAGATGGTATAGGTACAGAGGTGGACATAAGAATCAATGCCTGTAAATACATTACTTTTTAAATAGTAACACTGTTGATTTCAAGTGAATTTGAAAATGTTGAAATTGTTGGCCATTCATGAGAGACATGTTTTCTAATACCAGGGTCACCATGTCCCAGTCCATGGACTCTGGTCTATGGGCCATTTGGGAATTTACTTCATTTAAAAAAAGAAGTCTGATAATTTCCATTTCAATTGGCATTTTGTTTTGTTTTTGTTTTTAATAAATATAACCAAATGTTGTGGGACATGCCACCTTTTTATAGTAAAACTCAGCTTAACTTAATTTACCAGCTTAATATTAAGTGAACATATACATATAGAAGTGTTCGCTTCAAACAGAGCCAGCTCCTGGTGGTTAGCAGTGGTATTTCAGAAAACATGCTAATGCTGTAATACTAAATAAAAAAATAACAAAATTCTAAAATGACCATATGTGGTTTTCTAATAATGGCCTCCGTCACTGCACATTCAATACCGATCTGTGGACATTTGGTTTCTATAAATATAAATTCTGGCTTCAGGTCATTCCGTCATCCTGTGCACCGGAGCAGAGAGGCTGGAAAGAAATCTGTGGACTGTGACGTCTGCTGTAACTGCCAGGCATTGATCCACTGTTGCAGGAAGTTGATAAAACATTTGGTGTAGCAGACAGGACATCACCAAATCAATGGCCAGAGGGAAGAAGGAGAGACAGATTCAGACTTCCAGCTCTTGCAGCGGTAATCTTTCACTCTGACTGTGGTTGTCTTCCAGTCAGAGAGCAGACAGTCCAACTTTGCGGTCTCATCCCCTGAAGAGTCAGTCCTTAGCATGTATCAACTTTAATGATATATTGCATCAGAAGAGTCTGACAAAAAAAGTTCCAAAAAAAACCCAACACAAACGAAAGGAAAAAAACGTAACACAATCCAATGTATGGCGTACAAGTTGCGAACGTAAACAAAAGCATCATCTGCGTATAGCGACGAATGATGACATACAGTATTCGTCTGCTGTGGTCAGAACTGAGCTGAAAACCGGAATTGAGCAACAACGTCTGAATTGCGAATGTCGCCTAACACTTGCCTGTCTCTTCTTTATCTCCCAGATGCAAAGAAGATGAAGAAAGAGAGTAAGAAACGAGAGCGCACCCCAATGAACTGAGGAGGTCGCGTACCTCGACGAGACGGAAGACGTGTGGAGAAGACGTCCACTGCCCTGTGTGAACACGGTTCCTCCTCGTACGTCCTGTAGGTTGACTCTAGGAGCCAACAGATCTTTGACAAACCCAGTGGAGATGTGAATTTTAGTCATCCGTTCGACTTTTATCCCTTTTTTGTAGCTTCAAGATTTATGCTGTAATCGGAGAAATGAATTCCTCTCATGTGGTAGTGACCGATAACGAATATGTGTTTTCTAGTGTTTCACCTAACGATGTTTTTCTAAGAGTATTTTCTAAACAAAAAATAAACCAAATTGGATAGGATGTGTTTTGTAGCTCATTCTAATTTGGATAAGTCTTTGTTTCCTGCAGTGACTTGATGAGGTTTTTGTTTCTACATCTAATCATCTTGATTAGAACAAAACAAAGTTGTGTGTTTTCATCCCCCCCACACACACACACACATCTAGGTAAAATGTAACTATTTTTACTCTGTGGTATAATACCTGTCCTGCTATTAAGAATAAACAATACAGAAGTTAATTGTATCTCCAGGCTGTATTAAACGGTTAATCTGTGTGTTTTTAAAGTGTTGCTGTTTGTAGTTTGTTTTCCTTCTGCTGCTCTGATGTCCCCCCGTTTAAACACACACACACAAACACACACACACTGACTTTTCTCTCTGTCTCCAGCTGTAAAAATGTGATTTCTTACAGTTATGGCCCTTATATGGATTTAACATCACCACAAAAATAAAAATGTATTACAAGAAATGACAGTTGTCTTTTACCTCGTGGTCCAAAGTTGACCAGAACAGCGGGTGGGCCAACGTACCGCATCCAGACACGTTTGCGCCCTAAAGTTCAGATTCTGCTATGGTGCAAGCGTTCCACACCTGGAGCACTTCGCTGCTTGGTAGGTACGTTTACTGCTGCCTCCACAACCACAGAGACACATGTTCGATTTACTACTACTGTCAACTTACCTGGTAAACATTACTGTTCTGTCCTGATCAATAACAGGAACATTATGGATTCACTACACGTTTCATTAAGATGTATTAATAAACCCTTAATCATCTGAAATTGAGGTTTTCAAAAATTTGAAAAGTCCTGCAGTAGTTGTTTTTAAACCAGGTCATTAATAAACCCTTAATCATCTGAAATTCAAGTTTTCAACAATTTGAAAAGTCCTGCAGTAGTTTAAGTTTTTAAACCAGGTTAAAATGACACAGGACTAGGTGGTATCGAACCCGGAATCTTCTGGCAGTAGACTGAAGTCCTACTGCTCAAGCACTCAAGACCAGGTGTGGGTAAACTTTTGATTGGCGGGACAAGGTGTGGGTAAACTTTTGATTGGCGGGCCACAGTGGCTCCTAAAATGATTTTTAGCATTTTCTACACCATCTATTGGGGAAAGGTGGTCATTGCAGGGAAAAGGCAGATGTAAAACAATAATATAAATGAATAATAGAATTTTGCCGGATTAAAAAGCCAAACGAGCCGCCACCGGCCCTCGGGCCCTAGTTTGCCCATGCCTGGTCTAGACCCTTTTGTTTCTTCTCGAACACAGAAGCAGAACAATTTAAAAACATGAGATGAGTTAATCCCACCAGGACAATCGTCCCAGAGATAAAACCCACAGGTGTGCTTCATTTAATTAGATTAGAAAGTGTGTGCCTGTTTCATGGCTGTGGCATTGAGGTCTCCTGCTGCTCCTCCTCCTCCTGCTGCTCCTTCCTCTGCACACCTGGCTTCAATCACTTGTCAGTGAAACAAAGACCTGCTTTATCCCAGTATTGATGCTTCGGCCAGATCTGTGCCTCTTTGAGTTTGAGCTCTTTTCTCCTTTGGAATATATACTTTTTTCCCCCCAAAATTGTTTTAACTTTATTTTCCCTCCAGTCCCCGAGATCCTTTTTTGAACCCAGCAGACTCACTGTGAGAACTGTGTTAGAACATCCAAGGCCGGCCAGCCACAGACTCCTGTTCATCAATTTCAGGTTCGTTAAACAACTCTTGACTGTTGAAGTGGATTTTAAAGTGACGACCCTTTCTTAAGAACCACTGAGACAGAGCCTTTGAAGAAAACTTTGTTTTCTTTTTTTTTACTGAAAGTTAGTTGTAGTCTAAAATACTACGGTATGTGATTGTGGATTGACGTTCATTTGCAAGAGAAACGTGCAGTAACAACCGGGAGAAAACGCTACATTTACCAATTATTAGCAGCTGCATTTAGTTTCCAGACCTAACCACTAGGGGTCAGCATTAGTGTCACAAGTTGTTTATCTCTATTTGTGCTTCTGTGATGGACCAGAGATCTTAAACCTAAGTCCATATTTCCCCTGTTTTCCCACAAATTAGTACAAATATTACAAAATATTCATATTAATGAAATACAATTTGACAAAACATCATGAACATGAAGTGTTTGTGCTTTTTTTTTTACTTTCAAAATTCTGCAAGTGGGCCAGATGAACCCACCCATTGGGTCGGTTTTGGCCCACGGGCCATATGTTTGACACCACTGTGATAGCGTAGGTGTGTGACATAGGTTTTACATTACATCTCTACATACATGGCTGTATGCGATTTCTGACTTACGACGAAATTCAAGTTACGTAAAGTTGAGAGCCCGTGTACATGTATGAGTGTGGGAATAAAGCCTACATGTCAAACACATTTCATATATTTTTATTGGAATTCCATTCTGGGGGAATATGGCACGATAATGTCACCACTTTAATGCAGCTCATGTTACAGCATGGTCAGTGGCCGGTGACAGTAACACACTCGGGTTCATTGTCTGGGACAAATAATCGAGAATGCATTAAAAAGTGGGGGGAAAAATAATCAGTACTACTGTCACTGTACAGAACGTATCATAGCGGGGGGGGGGGGGGGGGGGGGGACCATCCGTGAGGACAAGGAGGGGGACATTCAAATAGTAGCTGTTAAAACACGTGTACAGTATGTACAATTCAAATGCACCGTCATCCGGATGACATAGAATGCTATTATCATATAGATGTATACAATGCAAACAATAGACTTTTAAATTTATCCCGTTCCTACTGCAGGAGAAGCCACAAGCCACAAGCCGGGGAATACACAATAAACATCTAAATACATAAGCAAATTAAAAATGGGCTTCATCTTTTAAATATATATATATATATTTATATATATTTACATTAGAACACTTGCAGCAGGCCGGTGGTTTTTCTTTTCTTTCCTGCTCGTACTCTAGATTCACGGTTCATTTGGGTGCAGTCATTGAACAACAACACTGTGTTTCCGGTTTCACACGCAGAAAGGAAAAATAAACCTCTTTCTCCTGGATGTACAAATTTACATTAAAATGAAATAATCCACAGCCTGAAGCTTTGTTAATTTATAGGTGAAATCCTCAAACTTTTTTTCCCCTTCCCGTTCTCCCACGTTTCCAGGATTTGCTCCTAATTCACCCCCCGCGGCTGCAGGAGTCTCCAAGGAATCCCTGAAGCTTTTCTTCACTCACTCAATTCGTGATGCAGAATTCCGTCGCTAAGCGAACCGTTCCTTTTAGAAAAATGCACACAATAGACTTTACATATTATCTGAATATTCGTATCTGGTAACATTGTAAATAACATTTGTTTTATAACATTTAAAACAAAATATGTGGCTGTACACGTCATTTTCGGAGGATATTTTTGTCCTTTTTACAGTGAGGAAAGAAAAACAGTTTTAGAAAACGTGATAGAAAATGTACAATTTCTCAGCGTATTTGTATGAAACTGCGTCTCAGGGAGTCTTTGGAAGATTTGTTGCTGTTGGAACTCGATGATGAACTTGTGATGAGGAAGGAGTGATGGTGGCGGGACGGACGATCACGCTGCGTGCATCTTCCCTGATGTGTGCTGTGATGGATCGTCCGGGCTGACGGAACTCAACAAAAACCAACACGGCACACGGGCAGATTTACGCACCCACACAGAAATGTCAGTGAAATGAACACAGGCAGTCACGAAAGAAGAAAGATCTAACGTAAATACACACATTTGTCACCCATGTGTTGAACAAATGATACGCGACTGTATCTAAATCATACCCAACCTCTCTATTAGAATAAATAATGACAAAGAATACCATAAAAATCCAGCATTTTTCTGAACTACAAATACACCTACTGGCTGTTTTTTGAAGTATTCAGCGATGTAAATTATTCACATTTTGTGGAGCTGGAACTCGTGAGTCATGACGAACTGTTTCGAACACTGGATTTCTTTTTGTAAAAAGAGTGTAGAAAAAGGTGCAGTCGTGATTCCAAAATTCAGGCCCAGAAAACAGAATTTGAAGTCAGTACAGGAGGTCCTTGGTTTACGATGTCTTCGATCTACGGCGTTTTGTGGTTATGTTACCATTTCATTTCATTTATCATTCCCTACATATGAGGTTAAAGTATTAAGAAAGTCTTGTTCCATCATTCCCTACATATGAGGTTAAACCTTGGCCAATAGTTCCGGTGCGAACTGGTTGGCGAGCAGAGATTGTGCTACATTTTGCTTTCTTTCATTTGGGTTGTTTTTTTAGAACGTTTTCCTTTCATTTACCTACTCTGTCCAGTTTTCCTCGATGTAACTATTTATGGATAAGATGACCTGGATGACTGGAAACCCACGTAGACTGACGTTTTTAGTGTTTTAGATGATGGTGTTAGCGCTGTGTTAGCGCAGGTGAGTGACATAGGTACTTATGTACAGTGTGTGTGTTCTGACTCACGGTGAAAATCGAGTTATGTAGCACCGTAGGAACTCCGACGTAAATCTAGGACTCCCTGTACAGCGTCCTGGTCCAGATTTCCAAATTCCAAAACTTCCTTCATTCCGATTGGTTTAAACCTTTGCTGTGTTTTCACTCTGCGTCTTTAAAAAAGCATTTTAACTTCACTAAAAGTAACTTTTGGTTTACTTTTTACCAACTTTGAAACATCAGCTGAACCGATGGTATTTGATGGATGAAACAGCCTCATTTGTTGTGTCTGCGGGCTAATATTGAACTGCCAAGAGAAAGTACTTTTGAAAAAAAAAAAACACCCAACAACAATCGAACTGAGTCGACTCCTACTTACGTTAGCTTTTAGTCTGTGATCAGACGATGGTCGTTAGGACGGAAGTAACAGTGATCTGAGCTCAGAGTAGTGAAAAAACACTCTTTAACCAAAAGAATAATTATAAAAGTATTGATTTTCTGGACTATAAGTCACACTTTTTCTTTTTTTTTTTTTGGCTGGTCTGGACTATAAGTCGCACTTTTCTTCAAATTTTTTTGGCTCGGTTTAATTTCACGTTTGTTATTTTCACACTGACAGCCACTAGAGGGCACTCTAGCTGACTGGTGCAACTTATACTCCGGAGCGACTTATAGTCCGGAAAATACGGTAGTTAAGAAAGGCTTGGCTGCACACATACATAACACAACACTCACTCAGGGTCGAGGGATAAAGGAGCAATCTGTTGAAGTCACTCTGGCTAAGGCACTGCAAACTGCTCCGTACAATCTGGCGATATATATATATTCAAAAATAGGTTTTCCGTCATCAAGTGAAATTCTTGCACTCTCACGAGTCTGTTTTCACTTTCCTTGTAAGGCTGCACATGATCGTTGAGGTTACGATCGAGTGCATCCCGAGAGTGAAAGCAGGGAAACCTTAACATTTTTGAACGAATTTCTCTTAAATGTCAAATGTTCCTCCGTAGAAGGAGCGTAGCCCTTTGACTTTAAGCCGTATGAAGGGGAGCCCAGCTGGCTCTGACGGCACGCGATGATCCGTGGATTACAATGGAGACTGTGTTGCACTGTGCACACATTAGACAGATGAACATCAGGATATATGTCCGGTATATGGGCGGTATATACGCGGCTGAATTGACTTGTAAAGTGTGAGTGTTACGATCGTATAAAAAGTGAGAAAAGATGAGGACACTGTTTGCAGGAGAATGAGACGCAATAAAAGTGCCGCAGGGATGGTGAGCAGCACAGTGTCACGCTGTGTTTACACCCAGAGGCGGTTTGGTCTGGGACTGTGAAATTCCTGTAGCAAACCCTTGGCTGACCTGCCCAGAATTATTGTACTTTTCCAAACATGGTCCACCTGCGGAACAGGCATGATCCTCACGCTGTGGATTCTGTCTCTCGAAAAACCACAACAACCGTCAATACAAACCACAAGCGCAAGAACTGTTCAAATAAATGAATAGAATAGAATAAAAAAAAGTTAAGATCCAAGAACCACTTGGCAAATAGATACAGCTAAATGCTTAGCTTAAAACTCCTCATAGTAGAAAAACGTCACGAAAGCCTTCGAACAGGGACGATTCTTTTTGGTGAATGGTGTGTTGCTCAAGTGTTTTAAATCCCAGTGAATATGTGCTTAGTTTTTCCCTCCCACACGACTTTAGCCTTTATCAAGTCCTGGACCACTGGCTAATGATGTTCCGCTAACAGCAGGGAAGCTAAAGCCGTCTTCATATTCTTTAAAATACATAAACAGTAAAGTTGAGTTAAGCAGTTTTCTGGTTCCTAAAATATTAAAGGTATCACTAGTAGCATTCTTACTTGCTAATCACTGCTAACTCAGCCACACTGCTTTAGGCTTTAGCCTACCCCAGAGAAGTGAGTATGTTGTTTTCACTTTCCTTGTAAGGCTTTACATGGTTGTTGAGGTTACGATCAAGTGCATCCCAAGAGTGAAAGCAGGGAAACCTTAACATTTTTTTAACTAATTTCTCATAAATGTCACACTTTCCTCTGTAAAAGACAGAACCCAGCCACACTGCTTTAGCCTTTAGCGAACTCCCAGAGAAGCTAGTATGTCTGGCAATTAAAAAGGTTAACTATTCTTTTAGCTGATAAAAATGTATTTCATATTTTACAGTCTCTGTTTGAACCATGTTGAATTTTAGCCCAAAACAAAACCAAAGTGAACAAAATAGTAACACTCAAGTTTTTACTAAACATTAGATTTGTCTATCTTCACCGTGTCCGCTCTCTTTTTCGTTGCCTGCCAGTTGTTCTATTCTAAGCCCCCTGCCTCTGGTACTGTATCACCCACTTCTCTGGTTTGCAACACAAGAGCAACACCTGATAAGCTAACGCTACTTTGTTCTCATCTCTTCAACAACTTGGCAACAGGAGTGTAAGGAGCAGGGAGGACTTTTGTTTTGTTTTTTTTTACGGGAACTTTGCTCCTGTTGCTGTAAATGAGGAGATAAAGATGCATCACAGCTCGTTCCCCTCCTGTTTCGGGGAGTGATAAAATGCCATCACCTTCCATCAAATACACAGACAGCTGCAGCTCAAACTGGGGTCCGCTGGACCGTCGCTGGAGCTGTGAGCCACTCACGCCACTGCTGGTATCACTCAAATGACAGCTCAGAAAAGGAGATTAATCAGATACTGTGAAAGGCTCTTCACTCGCTACCGGGATGTGTGACAGACATCAGACAGATGTGCCTCCACTTATCATGTCTGATGGACGGTTGGCTACTAAATTAGGATGGACGCCTCCATTTCTGCTCTGATGGACATGGAATTTGGACTGACCATGTGAGTTCAACAGGGGTTGGTGGAAATCAAGGAGACGCCGCGACAACATGTCCATGTGAGCCATGCTTTAGATAGAATGGGTTACATTGTAGCATAGCAAACGTTCACTTTTTTGCGTAATTAGCGCAAACGTGCGACATATACTGTTTTGGTAAAGAAAGAAATTACGTTGACTTTGACATTATTATTATGCACGTTTCTGGTCCGCGACCGTCGCCGACACTGTACGGTGTGCATATAAAAGAGTCCTGGGTTCGACTCCCAGAGGAACCACATACTTGATTGGTCAACCTTCTCTTGTAAGTTGCTTTAAATAGAAGCGTCTGCTAAATGCATAAATATTTTATTATTTGTTTTTTTAACCCCATCCTATTGTAATGACATAAGAGGACCAGCAGAGGTGTCCTACTTACTTGCCTTAAGTGTATTTTTTATAGGCAGACCCTCTTTCATAGCATTTGAATACGTCGTCCATTAATGATGAACAGCCACCGTTTCCACAAACGTGCACATTAAATTCACCAGCAGAAAACAATATATAATTAACACTAGCTGCATTAACACTGAAACCTCGAGCGAGAGCGGAACAAAGACGTGTTGAAAGAAGGATGAATTATACAGTCATCTTAACTAATGTATATACATCATATCTACAGCGCACGACCTGATACGAGCCAGAGACTCTGACAGGACTGGGACCAAGCCGAGCACTAAAGTGGGGCAGAGGTAGCTGCACAAGCTGAGCGTGTAATGGGCCGTGTTTAATCTGAATCCAAGGTGTTTCGCAGCGTTCCATAATCTGATCAGCCTCATGGTGAGGACTCATTATAGGACGCGTCCCACATCCCCCTCTAAAGAAATCAGCCTTGGAGAATAATTCCACTACGGGGCGTCATTCTTCAGAAAAAGCCCCCCCACCGCTAACTGTTTCAACCTCCTGATGGCAAATCTCCAACAAATCCACCATTCTGACAGGCGAGCGTACATTTCTGCGGCCCAGAATTGTCTGTGTGTGTGTGAAACGATGAATGGCACGCATGAACGTACAGAACGTATCCCGCGGTAAATTGGAATTTTCTCATAATTACACTAAGCACAACCATGGATTATTTTTTATTTTAAGAATGTGGTTGTTTCCATAAATTATTTTACACAAACTAATGGCGAGAGAAACGCACAACACGATTAGGATGATTTACAAAAATGTGGAGACGCAAATATATAGCCCTTAATTGAATCACTAGGTGGTATACCTGTGATCAGCAGTAAACTCCACTCCTGGAGTGCACACACACACACACACACACACACACACTGATTCCCATTACAGTTATGTTCGTGCCCAGCAACCAAAGGAAATTTCAGTTTAACACAAACAAAATACCAACTACTACTGCTCCTTCCAGAAGTTAATACACTTCCTAACAATGCAATAAAGACTACATTTCCACAGTCAGGGACTTAAAATGTTAACGTTTATATCTATGTTATAATTTAGAAGCAATTTAGACATCTAGACAAGGGGTGTCAAACATACGGCCGGCGGGCCAGAAATGGCCCGCTATGTGGTTAAATCTGGTCCACTTGATCAATTTTGAAAGTAAAAAAAAAAAAAGGATGTTTATGATGATTTGATAAGTGAAGATTTCATTAAATGTGAAGGCACTTGATAAATTTTGAAAGTAAAAAAACACATCTTTATGTTGATTTGTAAAGTGAAGATTTCATTAAATGTGAAGATTTTCTAAACCACTTGTACTTCTTTAAATGAAAAAAGAGGAAAACATGGACCTGTTGTTATTTATAGGGAGTTATGTTATGATTGTACTGGTCCGGCCCACTTGACATCTTATTAGGCCGTACGTGGCTCCTAAACCAACATGAGTTTGACACCCAAACAAACCAGTGCAAAACCAGTAATGGACCAAAAGAAACTAAAGTAATTATCTAATCTTATCGTCTTATCGTTAACAGCTGAAACTTAGCTAGTGAACCATCTTAACAGCTGAAACTTAGCTACTGAATGTTAGCTATTTAATGACGCACTGTTTGCATTCTGAGGAAGTGTCCTAACTTTACTGGGAAGTATGTTTGAAGACATGACCAATATATACCTTTTCTCCACTCTGAGCTTTGACCACCTGTTTCAACCACTTTATAGGTCGAGTCCTCGTAGTTGTGAACAACTTTGACAAGCAAACATAAAATCTTAATAGCCGCCATAAAACAGAGAGAGACATCCTGTCAAGGTTTATATGAGCTGGAACCCACTGAAGCACAGCCCAACATCTCCACGGTTATGTTCTTTGAGTCAGAGTGTTATTGTTCTGTTACTGAGCGTATATGGTGTGATTCCTTTAGATTTCATTTGTTCATTAAATCCCAGGGATTTTAGGGAGGAAAAAATAATCATTCTTAAATGACCAATTAAATCATTTTGTAACTGGAAAAAGGAAATTAAATACAAAAATAAAATTGTTGTTAGTCCCTAGTCACAGGACTAAATAGGGGGTTCGTGGACTGGAAATGGTCTTAGGTGAAATCAAAACGCATTTTTTGAACCACTAAACTAGGCTAAGCTAACTGCACAACTTTAATCCAAGGAAATGTGAGTTGAAGCAAATATACATATATATATATTAGATTGAATAAGTACTGACTTGAAGGAGTTGGTTTTCACCAATGCTTTTGAAAACACTCTGTTGGCCAGAAATGGTACTGCACCTTAAACCACTCAGAAGGCAAAACAATATTTTATGACCACGTGGAACCTGTAGAGGAACCTCTGTTGGCCAGAAATGGTACTGCACCAAAACAATATTTTATGACCACGTGGAGTTCCACGTTTTGGCCCTCATGATCACGGCCATGCTCGCTGATTGAAATCAAAGCTACTGGAGTTAATTATTATAGATGTAGATTGATTTTCTTTGAGGATTTCTTTCTTGATGTATGAAATCTAAATATGCAAATATAAACACGTACGTTTGTTTTTCTGATTCATTTGCCAGTTGGATCTCTAAATTGGCAGATGGATAAAAAACCTTTGATGAAAACTATACGTTGTTTTTATGGGACCAGATCTTCAGTTCTTCTACTTTTAAACTACATGTTGCTGGTTGGAAGTGTTTTGATTGAGAAAACACACAGGCAGAAGAACACACATGAGATGTACAAACACACACGCACACACCGGAGCACGCACACCCACAAACCAAGAATACGATGATATGTACAATTATGTACAGGTATCTTATCACTGAACTTCAACCTGTTTGAGGTTTTTAAATTCAGTCAGCCCTATTTTCCCATGTGGTTGTTTTTCTAGATTTTTGAACAGCATAGATCTTTTTCAACCCTCCATTTTCTTTTTTATCTGTCAGACTATGTTGAAGTGCCCTCTGCTCTACACGCCTGGCATCATTTTAGAGGTGCGTTGAGTGCTAAAACGGATTATTGAGAGAAATTGGAACACTGATGTTGAAGAGATGGAAAGTCTCACCAAATGTGCTCTCGCATCCTTTAACATGCTCGCACACAAACATGTATACATGGATGACGCTCAGAAACACTCACACGAACTCGCACTCGAGCTCTTCCTCCCAGGTTGCCCGTATTTATCTCGCAGACCTTATATTTTTATATTGGCACAGAAGGAGATGTTTGAAAGTCTTTTTAAAGGTGACGTTGCACAGAGCGTAGCAGGCCGGATTGATGGTGCTGTTGATGTAGCACAGCCAGTAACCGATAGTCCACACGGTGTTGGGGATGCAGCTGGAGCAGAAGGTGTTAATGAGCACCATGACGTTGTAAGGTGTCCAGGTGGCTACAAACGCTACCAGGATGGCCATAATGGTGCGCGTGACTTTTTTCTCCCGTGATGGCGCTGCTTTCTTCTTCTTGTTCGGCGGCTGCTTGGTCATCTTCACAATCTTTCTTGCCACGTGATTCTGCCGCTCTGTGGCTGGTACGATCTCCACCGTGGCGTTGGACGGCGTGTAACAGTCACCCTTGGGAGATTTCGTCTTAATCTTGATGCAGGTCAGCTTGGAAGCCTCAGCCTTGGCCCGCTGACGTGGGACCGGTTGACTCGTCTCCAGGCTGGAGTTGGCAGTGGACGGCGCCACCTCGTCATCCTTCTGGTTGGATACTGCAACGCTGCCAGACGTCGAGTCATTTGAGCTCTCCTTTTCTTCGCCCGCAGCACAGTTCTCCCTGGCGTCACCCTCAATTTCAGCCTCAGCGTTTGAGGAAGGTCCTTTACCATTTTGCAGCTTCCCATCATGCTCGTTGGCACCTGCATCGGCGTTCTGGCCTTGGGAATGCCCCGCGTTCTCACCTGGTACATTATTGTTGTTCGGTATTGGTGTGTTGTTCATCCTCTGGCAAGGAGACAGTGGTTCTGGGTTGGCTCCTGATGGCTTGCGATTATCCTTCTTTACTCGACTCTTGCTCGCTCTGGAGATCTGCCAGTAGAGCTGAATCATAATGATGACTGGCAGGTAAAAGGCGGCAATGGCCGTGCCAAAAGTGACAGCAGCATTAGAGAAGAATTGGATGTAACACTCCTTCTCAGGAACTGTCCGTCCCCCAACAATGAACTGCCAGAAGAGAATGGCAGGCGCCCAGAGAATAAAGGACAGGACCCAGGCAGCGGCGATCATCATTCCTGCCATCTTGGTGGTCCTTTTGACAGGGTAGCTGAGGGGCTTAGTGACACAGAAATATCTGTCAAAGCTGATGATGAGGAGATTCATGACAGACGCATTGCTGACAACGTAGTCCAAGGCCAACCACAGGTCGCACACCACGGGCCCAAGGGGCCAGTAGCCTATCACGATGTAGACCGTGTACAAGTTCATGGAGCAGAGTCCGATAATTAGGTCAGCACATGCAAGACTGAATAGAAAATAGTTGTTGACAGTTTGTAGGTTTCTGTTAACTTTGATGGACAGCATGACCAGGATGTTTCCAATAACAGTGACCAAACTGAGGGACCCGGCCACCAGTACGATGAACACCACCTCCACGGTCTTGTAGGGACTTTCATTCTCTTCCACCACTTCTGTCTCATTGCCTTCAGAGGCATTCCAGTAGGTGAAATTCAATACATCCATGGCATTTGGTCTCTTGTTGCCGCCTCCTACTCAGATGGCACCTACAGAGACACAACAAAAGAGAGAATTTGCAATTAGACTCGTGTGTCATTGTCGTAGCTTTAGTCTTTTTTAAGGAACTTCTTTTTTTTGCATTGATATATGCCCTTAAGAACTGTTTTATTAATTTAAATTTGTTATTGAATTTTCCTTTTAGTTTAGGCCACCTGTTATTTTCTCTTTAAAAATTTGTTATTGAATTTTCCTTTTAGTTGTGTTAATAGTTTAGGCCACCTGTTATTTTCTCTATGAGCCTCACAATTTTGCATCCAGTCCAGGCCAAATTGGACAGTTTTGTGGGCCAAATTTGGCCCGCGGGCCACCAGTTGATCACCACTGCCCTAAATAGGGTCCACAAAGTGGCCAGTTTACCTGTCAGCTTTTATCAGCATATTGGATATTCATCCACGTTGGGACTGACAGATTCACAGATTTAAACATAAAACCTGTAGCGATCATAAAAAACACATTTTTTACCAAATCATCAGTTCTGTGCTACGTGACCTCATGTAACATCGGCTTTTAGTCAGTCTGTGAGTATTTGAAATAACAGCCAAATGTGATTGCACCCCCATTACAGCGCCAATTAAAAGCACAGATATCTGCCACTGAAGGTTTTGCTTTTTACATAATTACCGCCTGAATCGCATGTTCCCATTAGACATTTAATGTGATCCAAACCACCAACATCGAAAAGGATGTTGCTGAATCCAAACAGGTAAACAAGTGACAAAACATCATTGACGCAAAGGAGAAGACACATCCAAATATGGCAACACAATTACCTGAAAAAGTTGGACAAAACTCTGGGTAACTTGAGGGCAAATTAACTTTTGCGAAGACAAATAGTTGTTTACTCACCGGACTAATGGGTTTATTAGCCTTCGTGATTAATTCGGCCAATAACTCTCTCTCTAAATACTGCGTGAACTTCTAACACTAAGAGGTAAAATAAATAGCAGGACCAGGCAGCTATTTTTATCTCGATGAATGTCGATGTGATGTATGTTAAAGTACCTTTGCTGTCACTATAAAACATATGCCTTCAGGACCAGCAAGGACTTCTCTGCTGGACTAAGCAGAATCATTGGCCCGCAAGAATATTCATAGAATATTCATAGAATAATACAGTATAGAGTATTCTATTCTCAACTTTAATCTTATTTGCTCTACTTCCTGTCACATATGCTTGGGGTTTTTTTTTCCGTTTTTTTTTTTATCCAATCATATTTCTGCTTCATGTGTTGCCAGGTTGAATGAAATCTCATCTAAGGCCTTCAGAACCAGTAGTGTGGCAGCAGGGAGCCTTAACTGAATGGCAATAAGACTGACTGTTTAACCAATCAGAGTTTGACTTGGCATCAAGCTGGCACACCAAGGCTTTCTCGCTGGCCTGGAGTTCCCAGCTGCATCTAACGAGTTGCATGATTGTAAACTCAAGTTTTCTCCACGTCCACTGCTTCTGTCGAGAGGACATTTTCAACCTAAAGCCATTTAAAACATATGCAATAAATACGACGGGAGAGACTGGACTTTCATTATTAACATGGATGAGGATAGAAAATGACTTGGAACGCATGGATAATTCACCGTGGAGAATCTGAACTCATCCTAAGGAAAGAGGAGGATGGACGTTTGAGTACAACTAGCAGGAGTTTTGGTGAGTAAAATGCTTATCTTTTTAATAATATTGTAATGTATTTTGTTATTATTGATGTGCGTTATGTCACAGCTGTGGCTGAATTGAGTTTTGTAAATTTGTTGCTTCAGTAATGGCGTTATTATGGCTACATGACTTATCGCTGATATAACAACTTGTAATACTACATTTCTGCATAATATTGATGCTTAATGACATCATTAAGATGTGGATTTGCTCAGTCATTGAAGGCCGAGGTGAAAATTGCACGCTCAGTCATTGAAGGCCGAGGTGAAAAATGCACTGTACACCTTTTTTGAACCAAGGACCGGTCGGCCAGTACTCTGGTCCAGTAGTAGCACGGAAACTGCCAGATTATCTTCAAATGAGTAAAGTAAATGAATATGACTGGATTCTCATAAAATGAAGTATATTTTTCATTGTGTTCCACTGCGGCCCAGTAACAAATGACCTACGAATTAGTACCAGTTCGCGGACCTGGGGTTGGGGACCCCTGCTGTATGCCACTGGTATATACCCCATATAAATCCAAGAGTTGTTTTTACTAATGTAAACTGCTCAGATTGATCCGTTGTTTTTGTTCATTTACAAATTTAACAAAGTCATGGTCAATTAGGAACCAGCGTTTATTTCACTGAATTCTTCCTTTATAAAGGAAGCGAAGGTTGAGATGAAGTTTTTAGATTCACGAACATAAAGTGAAGGAAGACATGAAGGAACACTGTATCACATGAAAGCAGACGGTCCCTGAAAAGAGCAGCCGAGAGAAGTTTCTTCTGCCACTTACCCCGCACAACTGAGTTCAGTAGCAGCTTCAAAAGGAATGAATAACAAAAATAGAGCAGACATTTTTTTATCTTTAAAAATACTTCAGTTCTAACTAGCGCTAAAGTGAGTCTTCTAACACCTCACAAGAGAATTCTTTTGATCCCTGTGCGACCCTTCAGTTCCTCCTATAACCTTAAACAATGGAAAACGCCTGTTATTGAAAACCTTTCTTTGATTTACAAACTGCTCAGCTCGACACTTCACGAGCTTTTGATATGAGAAAGAATGTGTTATTTCTCTGTCTTGTACGGATGTGCTCTTAATGCAACTTTTTTGGGCTCCTACTCTACATGAGTGGAGGGGGAGTCGTCTCATCTCAGTGTGACATGAATATTATCAGGAAGGAGCAGCTCAACTCAGTGTTTCAAACGACTCGTTCAAGACGAAAACGGCTAAATTCAGCGCTCCTCCAACGCTATTTTACTGAACAAAAGAGAAAAGCTAGAAAGATAAATAATACAAATCTACAAATTTGCCCCCCCCCAAAAAAATCCAGCGCTCCTCCAACAGCTACGCTACCCCAAAATAATCACCTCAATGCCTTTAAATTTTCACTTATTGTCTGTACAATTTAGCATCTTTTTTTAATTTTGATACCTTGGATCTGAACAGTCCTATTATTTTTGTGACTTTCAGAATGTGAAGCCAGACAAATCGCAACGTGGCTAATGAAGTCTTTGAGTCATACAAGCGTGGCTCGAGAGCTGTCTCGTCCAAGGCTTTGCAATTTGAGGCTTAAGGTCTTAAAACGCAGTTGAGCAGAGTTGCTGGATAACTAGTGAACACTCACTTATCTACCACAACAGAAATCCCTAATCATTGCATTAGGCATGGAGCTAAGCTGCCCCTAATCCCCTTAAAATGCTCCAAGTCCACCATTTTGTATTCAAAAACACCAACAATACCAATGGGATGCACTTGTGGCTCACTAGAGACAAGTGGATTAGGGAAGCCAAGTGCATCAGTATTGATGGTCACTGTTAACTCCTCTACCTCCTGCCTTTCCTCCATAGCTCAGTGACCATGGATGTTTTTTCTAAAGCAGGTAGAGTCAACCACTGATGTATGAATCCCACTGCCCCTCTTCATCTTATCTTGACAGGAAACAAACTGTTTTGTTGATTAGTGTGTAAATATTGGTTATGAGAAGAGCATTAGCATTTACATATTGAAAAAAAGAAGACCCACTGTGACCACTACCACTTCAAAGGCTCTGGCTCAGTGCTTTGACTGCAGCCAGATGGGATTTCAGTCAGTTACTGAAGCAATTCCTTTGCAAGTTTGACAATGTTAGCAAATGCTGAATTTGTTGCCTCGTCACACATCTATTTCATTCAACTGGTTCCTTTAAAAAAACAATTAACCCTTCGAAGGTCGTTTAAGCACATAGGCACCACCTCATACTGTAGGTAAAGTACCATATTTTCTGGAATGTAAGTCACACTTCTTTTTATACTCTGGCTGGGTTTGCGACTTATGTATAAAAATATATAATTTCACGTTTGTTATTTTCACACTGACAGCCACTAGATGGCACTCTAGCTGGCTGGTGTGACTCCTGACCGACTTATACTCTGGAAAATATGGGACCACGTGTTCAAGCAATGCCATGAGCAAGAGCAAGATGGCCGCCTCTAAGATGGTTTAAGTTGTTTTTTTGGTATACAATGTAAAAAAAACCGCCGCAGCCATTTCAACACGGTTTTTTTGGTATACAATGTAAAAAAAAAAAGGTTTTGGCAATACAGCAGCCATTTCAATACATCTATCAATCATAAATGTTTGAATGAAGGAAGGGAAAGTGACAGGTGGTGACAGATCACTTTCTCGAAAGAAGATTGGCTATATTTAACCACATCTGTTGATACGTTCAATATAGACTTTATGTGCAACAGCTTTGTGTATTTCCCTGGATTTTTCCTGCCTCTCTTATTCAATAAACTGCATGGAAAGACACAAAAATTAGACAGGTCAGTTGCTGCCATGGGAGGAAGTGTATAAATGAGCCAGAGTATTGTTGGGAGTTGAGACTTTGGTATTCCTAGAAATGGCTCACTAGAGCTGAAAATTGCTTATGCCCTGTGGGGAACTACAGGACAGAACCTTTACCCTGTTCTCAGCTTCTGTCCCCAATTTGTCTTCTGAAGTCGACTTTTGTCTGATCAGAAGCCCCGTGCTAGCAAACCACATATACTGAATATGCAAAGCAACTGCCTAGGCGTGATGCATGTCGCTAAAAGTCAACAGGTGTTTGCCATCTGCTGATGTAGCTGCAGGAATACAGGCAGAAATCAAAGTCTTCAGACTTGACACTTGTGCCGAAGCTGCTTTTAATCATTCCATACATTTTTATTTCCGGGCCCCCCTCTGTGGGAGTGTGCTAGGTCAGGTTTGCATTTACAGTATTTGTCACTTGCAGAGAAGCCTGACTGGAATGCTGAAGCCGTCAGTGCTGCAGCAGCACGTAGTCCACGGTGGCAGGGAGCAGAATAAAGCCTGGATTTAGGCTCCAAGTCTCAAAGCTAAGCCTTGTTTATCGCAGATGTCAGCTTTGCAGACAAATGTTTAGAGAGGTGGTGTAAATACAACAGTCTGTGTTAAATATGATAAATGTAGCCATATTAGTGTTGGCGAGCTAACAAAGTGGATGTCTGAGACAGAGCTGACATCCTCCTGGTCTAGAGGAGTTCTAGAAAAAGAAAATATCAGATCATTTTTTTCAACCTTGTGTTATGCAAAGTACTGTTTACAAGAGACTGTCATTCAGCACACAGCATTATTAATGGCAATAGATTATTTTGAATATTCCTCCTATATTTATGCTATAAGCATTTAGTGCTACATGTGTAGCTAAGCTCGCCTTAGTTAGTTATAACTTGACTAACCTTTAGCTTTTTGGATTAAAGCCTTTGTTTTACAGTGTTTGGTAGTTAAAGTATCAACCAGATCCTTTTCCAATTGTGTTTTGTCCTAAATCTGGTGTATTTTTAGCAGAAGAGAAGACAGTGGAAAGTCTTTGGTCAGACTGGGTCAGAAACCTGCCAAAGAGCAGAATGACACAGGGTTAATCGCTTTACCTCCTTCTGTCAACCCTCACCTTTAATCTTCTTGTCTCCTGTGCCCTCTATTCTAGTACACGAAGACCAGACCCACTGTATGACTCAGACCTGGTTGGGTTTTAAATATCGCAATTAACCTACAAACGAAATCTGTTGCTACTGAAATCTTTTAAAAGCAACAGTTTAAAACACCTCTGTCTTTACCTGAGCTGAGCCTCATACAAGGAGAGGAAGTATATAGGGAAAAGAAAGTGGTATCTTTCAGCCTAGAAAATTTAATCTGCTTAAATACAGTTGTGGACGTCAAGGCTTTCCCTGTCATTCATGGATCAAAGTGGATTTAAGTTGTGCAGTTATTTTTAGATCAGGAAATGTACAGTCGCAGGACTTTGACTGTATTTAATTGGTCAGTGGTTTGTCATGTAGATTAACTAGCTGATGGAATTTAGAGAGATGTGATTGGTAGTCTGAGTAAATTATATTGTTATTCAAGAATATGTTGTGGTATGATGTGCAGTTAATAGGTAGAAATCCACAGCTGTTAGTAACAAGAGCAAAAACTAGATATATATATATTGCTTTGTCTATCTGACAGACAATTGTGGCCCATACATTTCTAGTTAATGTTAGAAAGTAAAAGTTTGTGATAATTCTGAGGTTATGAGCAACATTTAGATTTTTTTTTACCATATGGGACTTTCAAAGTAAGGTAAAAACCTGTGGATAGTGGTTCACAAAATTGGCAAAGTTGGATTTTTTTTACCATATGGGACTTTCAAAGAGTCCAGGTATTTTTCAAAAACCTGTGCAAAGCAGTTCACAAAATTGGCAAAGTTGGACTTGTCTGATTCTTAAGAGACAGTTCCTCTCTCTTTCAAGAGGGTTCTTCAGTGCTTGTTATAAAATGACCTGAATGACTGAGAACCTACACAGACTGTAACAGTACTGGTGCAAACCCAGTTCAAGTCACACTAGCAACAGGTTTATTCCTGGCTGTGCTCAGGGGCTCAGACTGTGAGGTCATTCACTGGCTCATTACGTCATAGTACAACGTTTTATTTTGCGTGTCACCCAAGGGACCAGTACGTCTACAGAGACTGTTCCAGAGAGACCGCGTTCTTCAATAAAGGACACAATTAGAAGCCGCGACTTCTCGCCCTTGCAGGTGTAGCAAAGCCTCTTAAAAAGAGAAAACTACAACAACGCTTGTGTTAAATGGGAACGAAGGAAGGAAAGTTAATGGAGAGTTAACGAGCAGGAAATGGCATCCAAGTGGGCGGAAAAACAAGCTGTGATAATCTGCAAACGCTGGAATACTCCGAGTTTCCCCAGAGAACCTGTAGAGGGCCATGTGCCGCTGCGCACCACGCGAGTCAAACAAGCACAAAGTGCTCACAAGAGGATCTGGTTGTACCTTCGTTTGCAAAGGTCATTTTATTGAAAGGCTATAAAAACAAAAAAAACAATTAGGTAAATCATCTAAATTATTAAATCAGTTCCCGTGAGACCATTCTGTGAAACAAAAGGAGCAGTTCAGAAGTTTTATGCAGAATCATGTTCTAGAAAACCAGAGCTTCAAACAACATCTTAATCGTATATTTAATATGAAAAAGTCTATCCAGACTGTTAGCAGGTTTATATTGACAGCATACGTATATAGAGAGAGCAAAACAAGGTCTAAGACCAGGGTGTGGTGCACGAGCTGCCACTAGGGGGTGCACGAGACAAAAATGTGATGGTGGTTTGGAGTATTATTTTAAATGGGATTGTAAACATATCCTTTTTTAAAATATAAAAATCAAAAGCTGATATTTTATTTAATAAATAATTGAAACTTATTTGGACCAAACATTTTGAACTTACATTCTGTAATTACACTAATGCCAAACCATCCATTTTCATTCGCTTATCCATTACCGGGTCGCGGGGTCAGCAGTCTCCATGACCACCACCCAAATCACACTGCCCCGTACCAACCCCCCTGAACCTTCCTGCAGGTGGTGAGTCCACTGGAAGGTACCAACCGCCCTAACTGGGATTCGATCTTGCCCAGGAGGTGAACCCTGGGGTTCCACACCAATGACAGAGACATTGACTCTGGGCCAAAGCGCCACATAAGACTAATGTCTACAAATAAACTTAGAAAGAGCTCTGACTCTGACCTTCAGGAATCATACTCATACTGATTTACAGCAAATTATCTATGGCCACACAGCAGTGCCATTGCAGGGTGGCCTCTTCTTGCCGTGTTCCATCTTTCACACGGCGAATAGTCAGAGATCAACCTTTTTGATACTGAGACCTTACACACGTGTCATAAAAGAGCGTCATGTGACACTCCCTGCTCTTTACTGCTATCGTAAACATCCATTACTTTCAAAATCCATCACGTGCACTTTAAAGGTAAAATGACAGGGAGTGTGCTTCAACTTGCTGCTGCACGGAGATGAAACAGATAGGGAGAGGCAGGATCACTTACTCTGAACATATGCCATGTTCGTGAAGAGATCGTTCAGACACGCAGTTCTAACAATAGGAGACAGAAAAGCGGTCTGTTATGTGTCACCTGCCTTCTGGGATGCAAAATCCACCATATTTGTGCTTGTATGGAATGATCCAAGTCCTCAAGCAACCTGGACACGTAAGGCAGATGAGTCAGTTTTCCATCGTCATACTGGGACCACCCCGAGGCAGCTTGGACGTGAGGGACATGTCACAATATTATTTTTCTTTTGGCCCTTTTTCAAAACATTTTTTTTTTCACATCAACAGACTGAGTAAGATTTAACAGGGACAGTAAAGCCCTGCACGACGCACCCTAAAGATTCGGCTTTAATTAACGAAATAGCCCATGTTTAATTAAACTTCTTGTTGTTGGGAACATGAGTAGTTTGAGTGGTTTTAACTATCCCATTAGTCTGAGTCTCACAGGCGTTGTTGTGTTTCTGTAGGGAACGTTTATCCGGAATGTTTATCCACTGAGATATGTGACACCATCAACAATGTTTTATTGAATTACTGCCATTATTAGGAGGAACTCATATTACAGGGTTTCTCAGTAATATCACCATTTCCCATAAATGTATTAAGAAAGTCTTGCTGCGTCATTCCGACGCAAGCGTTAAAACAAATTTAGCTTGGCAAGCGGAATGGACGCATATGTCATGAGGCACTACATGTGGATGATGGCTTTGATTAAAGTCGCCGGTTGTTTTTTGGAACATGTTAGGCTTCATTATTGCTCCCAGGCGTAAGTCCGACTCTTCTGATGTTTTACGTCCCAAATTATGATGTTACCACTGGGTTAGAGTAGGTGAGTGACACATGAAGGTTCTGACTTACAGTGAAAATCGAGTTACGTTGCGCTATAGAAATGGAATTCTGACATGAGTCAAAGGCCCTCTGTAGATGAACTTTCTGAGTTTCTGAGTTCCTTTTTTTAATCTTACAGCTAGTACAACTAGCCAAGCTCTGCAGCTCACAGTCTCACTGGGCAGCTCTGTAATGCAATTGGTCGTCATCTGTCCAAAACCGTTTAGTCTTTCACTCTCCTCTCATTAACCAAAAACCAGGCTATAATCAGACTTCACTCTCATTACTCGTGGAGTTCTGCAGTACAGCCCTGGCGTACGCTCATGGATGCCACTCTACTGTAAACTACAGTATTTAAAGAATGCTAATGTGTGTCAGAAACCACAACTGTGCACAAAGAAGAGAAAACCTTTGAGCCAGGAAGAGAGAGTATTGACGTTTACATTTTCGTCTCCAATAAAATATACGCTCACTTTTGATTATCTAATCTGTGTCCCTGTGGTTTAAAAATAGAACAGCGATGATTGTTCCTGGATGATACAGTGCCTGCGTTCCCCCAAGGCTCATCTCTGAAACACCTACTGCATTGGTTGCTCTGATTCAGATATCTCCAGAAATGACTTTGCTTGCTCAGGCACACTGTAATGTACCGTTGTTGAATCTGGCAATAGGGCCTCGTACTGTGTCGATGCTATCCGGTAAGTAACGTGCCCCTCCTTAAGAGTGACACCAGGGCTGTTTTCCTTTGCTATATTACCTCTGGGACTCCCCTGCTGTCCCTGCTACCTCATACAATGCATGGCAATGAGCTGGCTTGCTCGTCTTTCCAGGCGGCTGCTGGCTCATTACTGAATTCACATTGAGCAAGACTTAGGATGGAGTGGGTTCAGTAATCGCCTCATGCAGCGTCCCTGCTCTGGGACTTCCTCTCTCCGAGGCTTTGTTCAATTAAACCCTGCTACTGGTTGCTATCACTGAGCAAGTGTATGGTGGTCACGTCATATGCCTATGTGGAAAAAACAACAACAACAAAAAACAATTCGCATTAAAGTAGTAGTTGTAAAGGGGGTGAGTACAAAAGTTTCGCTCGGTTGCAAGTTAAGTCTACTCTATTCCCTTAGCTTCCACCATCTTTGGTAGTTTGTGTTGCATCATCCCAGATTATTACCGTATTTTCCAGACTATAAGTCGCACTTTTTTTTCATCCTTGGCTGGCTGAGTTTGTGACTTCTACTCTGGAGCGACTTATAGTCCGGAAAATACGGTATAGTTTGTCTCAGACTTCCTCAATATGAACGTTTTTGAATTTGGTTTCTCAGTACAAATAGCAGCTTTTTTTCTTTTATTACTTTTGTTTTGTACAAATGTCACAAAAACTGAAATTAAAACTGGGAGATCACTATAAAATTCAATCTTTGTGTGGCTAAAAAAGAGCAGTTTTTGACTATAGTGATGTAGTTTAAATGATAGCATCTTATGAATTGTCTCAACCTCCCTGACAAAATAGATTAGATAGACCTAATCACTGGCATATTTTGTTTACAAATCTTCCTTCATATTTCAAGGCCTTCATCAGGAAGATATGCATGGTAAATTAGGGTATTAGGGTCTCTGGGTTTTTTCTTTCTGCATGTTCCACAAATCTGGACTGAATTTGGAGAAAGGGTTTAGTTACGCTGTGATTTGTGCTTGGTATAAACTGCAGACGTAGTTAAATATTAGAGCTGGTTTGGCTGAATGTTTTTTTAAGACAACGCTTAATTTATTTTGAGTCAGCTGAGTTGCTTTAAGTACTCCTATTTGTTTTAAGTATGTGTTTAATCTATGAGTTTTACATTGTGGATTTTATTGATGCACGTTTATGTGAGCCTCTGTCTAAATGTTTTTGTTAGTTGGAAACTTGTTTTATGGGCTGCTGCCTAACATTACTTGTCCTGCAGTAGATGTCATAAGTCTGGGTATAACCACAAATATCTTGAGTCAGTTTTACTATTTTAAGGATTAAGGTATTAACTTGAATATGTCAAGTAGGAGAGGATTATTCCACTTGTAACGTGACAAATGATTTTAGTGGTTTGAGTTTGGGATTCGTCATATTGGGTTGGTGAATCACGCACAAACACCAAGTGCAGACAATTCTTTCAATTCTCTTGAACAACAACAAAACAATTTAACTTTCTGTGCTCAATGTAAATTTAGTTCAAAACGAGCTGTGCAGTATCTCTTAAGAAGACCATATCAGCAACTAGACATTGCCTTTTTAAAGAATCCAAATTGCTCTGCTATCATCCTTGTCACCCGGCTAATGTCCTGTCCTCGTTCCCTTGTACTGTATATGTCTTGTCTGTGGTGATGTAATCATGTTGGCACCATCCCACCGTGATGACGTTGTGGTGCTCATTAAGATGGAGGAAGAAGAAGTAAAAATGAAAAATAGTCAGGACAGACAAGGGGGAGGAGATTAAGTGCATGGTCATAGGATTTGTTCCATTTCATTGTTTCATGATTTCTGTGTTCGTCAACCATCCCTTCCCTTCAAACCACGCCTTTCTACTGTGAATCAGAGTTAAAGGATGAAAAGCCAGAGGTTAAATGTTTTGCGTTTGGAAAGGTTCCATTTGTGGTACTTACCAGAATAAATGTCACGGATACTCTACATCATATACTCTAATTCTAGGGTCAGATTTAAAAGGCAGTAAAATGAGATCAAATGCTATGCAGATGATTCTGTACTATCCAAATATTTGTGCAGCAGATCTTTCTTTCTTAGACATGTATGAAGAAAAAATTTCACCTTGTTTCAGACTAAGCTGAAGTTGCAAAAAAGCTCTCCAAAGACGGGTTACTGTTTGTTGTAAAAATGAACATTGTGGACTCAAAGCTTCATCCTAACCAAATCAGGATGTTGGCAAGTCATTTTTTGTCCGAAAACATAGAATAAGACCTTACCAGGTGTTAGAGGTAAAAGCAAATTTTATTGTGACTATTCCTGCTTCAAACTCACCTTCTTTCAATATATTCACTCTGTGGGCAGACCAGGCAAAACTTCTTGATTACTTGTGTAAGATTTGCACGCTTTTGGCTGGTCGTCATTTTTAAAATGTTTGGAGTTGCCATTTAGGCTAATCTTGGGCTAGGCTACTTGTCTTTGTTGCTCTCAAATGCTGAAGCCCAATCAAAGCAAGTGCATCCCTCTGTGCCATTCCTAAACTCTCAATGATCCATCTCCGAGTGTCTCCTAATTCCTCTTACACCCTAACGTATTTTAATTTGCATTTACTTTTCCTTACCCACTTTCTCGTAATGAACAAATTTAGCAATTAGTGCTTCCTTCAAGGACTCCTTCAATAATGGAGTTCAAGTGTCGCCTCTCATTTACAAGTTGCAGTGGTTAAAAGTTGTAACTAAAAGAAGTCCATTTTAAAAGAAAGAGAGAAAGAAAGATTTCACATCACAACACTCAAGTTTTTTCCCCCCTTTGTCTTTTAAAATGCAAAGGCTAAACCAAAAGTCAGGAGTCTGTAGCAAACTGTCTATTTCAATGTAGCATTTTGGGACCAGCAATCCAAGAACCAGTGATGTATGAAGGCTCTCCATGGATGTTCTCTAGCAGAGGGATCTGTCTCACACAGCTTTCAGCAGTGTCAGATAAGACAGGAATGCAATGTGCCGCAGCGAGTCACAAGTGGCCATCAGCATCACCCGGCAGTAATCTGTGCTTCTGAAGCCCGAGAGCTGCGGTTGAAAATAAAGCTGACAGAGGCTGAGCCACGGGCAACATCCCTGATCCAAAAAACAGATGAGCCGACGCTGACAAGCTTTCCTTCTGTGGTCACCGGCTCCTGTCTAGCCACCTATGAAGAGTTTAATTTAGGTTGGAAGGTATTTAACAGACAGGGTTCATTTTTAAAAATAATGAAAAGCAGATTATATTTACATAATCCAAATTATCACCTCGGTAATTAAGTGGAATAAAATGGCTTTTAATTGCAGAGCCAAAGTAAATTCTACGGGTGCTACTGGGCCTGTTATCAAGCTGCTTTACTCCTAAAGCTAGCAAGAACATAGCTAGCGCATGTTCGAACATTAGCGACATGCCCCTGCAGAGCCAGAGTTTGCACATCTCCAGTTTATGGTCGAACGTGAATGACCTCATCAATGTAGGGTCTGCAGTTTCCACATAAGTTATGAGCTAATCCTCCAATATTCTAACACACCATCCAGCTTTTTTATGAGTATAAAAT
>NC_024314.1:20373146-20419592 GCF_000523025.1 Cynoglossus semilaevis | reverse complement strand
TTTAGACACAATCATCCATTATAGATGATGTGCTATATATTAAATACCGCTACAGATTATTTCTGCCTCTCTTCTTATTCGCATGCTTCAAAAGGCTTTCCCCCACTTTGGACTAACCATCCATTAATCTGAAGGCTCACTTTAATTAAGCTATTTTTTCTTCTTCTTCTGAGAGGATCACAGCTTAATTAAAAAAAAGAAAAAAGCGACCAGAAAACGGCCACTCACTGGTGTTTCATGGATACGTTATAGATTCCTCCTCATTCGGATTCTCCAAAAGACAAGCGACATTCCTCGGCATCGTACAGTTTTTGATTCATTTCCACCCATCTGTCTTCTCCGAGGCCACGGCAGAAGAAATTAATGCATCTGACAGCCAGCGTTGTCATGGATTATTTATTGTACACAAAACAGTGCACTACATATGTCGCGACAGCTGTGAATAAGGGACCAAAAAGACATGTTCAGGCATTGATTGTGAGCTAAACAAAGGCACAAACAAAAACAAAGCCTTGCAAAAAAAAGGGGGGGATGCTGGGAGGCATCAGGTGTCACCCACGTAATTACCCTCTCTGTGTCTGTTCTCCCTTTGCATTTGATATCTCCCCCTCCTCTGAGTCCTGACTGACAGCTTTATACCACACTTTTTTTTAAAATGTATTTTGTCCTTCGTTAAATGCCACTAATTGGTGTTTCCCATTAGCTACTGCCAGGGCAACAAACAACAACAACAATAGTGCAAACAGCCCATCAAAACACAGGGCCTTCAAGCCGTTAAAGGGCTTTCAGTGACATGTTCATTAGCAAACACAAGCTCTAACGATGGCTGTTTTGTTGACATTAGCGTGCGCTAAAGAACATTAGCTTCAGGGACACTGTACTGTCATTTCAGATTCTGTTGACTAGAAAATTCCAGTGTCATGTCATTTGGAGTCCAACTTAATTAAAAAAAAAAAAAAAAAAAAACGGGGTCAACAGGGATTCCAGCCCCTCAACAGCTGGTTGCTGTGATATAATGCCAACTTATACCTGGTCGATAGTTACACAAACACATCAACAGGAACTCGTATTCAGACCGGAACAGGGTAGAAACAGGCAGATGGTAAATTATAATGGACTGTTTGTGGATTATAGCAGCTGTTTAATGGCCAGTAACAGAGCAAACAGCATGTTGTTGATGGTAAAACACTGGCGCACACAATTAAAGAGACCAAACAACTCACATGTAGGGATGGTTCTAAGATACTGTATTATCTTAAGCAACTTATTACGATATTATTACGAAGTATTAGGTCCTAGGACACAACTTGTACCATCAGCACTTGTTCATGGTGTCGAACCACATTAAGTACTATTTCATCTTTTTTTTTTCTTTTGTAGTGAGTTTCTAGATACTATCTAGACTATCGGGGTTCCTCGACTTACATTGGATTTACGCTCTTTGCTGTGCAACGTAACTTGATTTTCGTTGTAAGTCAGAACACACATACTGCCTGTTTGCAATATGTAATTTTTTACACATGTCACTGGTCTATGCTAACACAGTAGTAACATCATAATCTAGGGTATAAAAACATCATGCGAACAGTAGTAACATCATAATCTAGAACATCACGCGATTTTAGTATCATAATCTAGGACATAAAAACATCACGCGTTTTTAGCGCAACCCAATGTATGGCGTACAACTAGCTAGTTTGAACAAAGTCGTATAGGTGTACAGCACCACGCCATGATGTACGTATTCGTCCGGTCCACCTTTCAACTAGTTTGTGAGAAGATTTGTTTTAAGGCCGTGTGTCGGAAAACATTTGAGGCTACATGTGAGTGTATGCCTGTAAATTCATTAATGGTCATGGTGAGATTCTGGTTCTTTACGTTTGATGCTTCCCTATGGCTACAGTAGATTATATTTATACCAATTCTTCTCAGCAAGTCTCAAGTCAAATTAGTTCATTCAAATACAGCAAGAGAGTACAAAACAAGAAGATAAAACCTTGATCTATTGTGGGCAATAACCATAAAAGAGGTAGTTATTGTTATAATTTCATTTCTGAGAAACAGGTTTCTTCTATTCAGATAAGAGACCGTGTTGTTTCTCTTGATTTAAATCCTGCATTGTCTCAGTTATGAAGGTGTGTCCCTGCTCACACCCCCAAGGTTCAATAGTAATTTAGAAAATTATGAGCATATTTCCCCCAAAATGACTTTAATAGACCCCCGTTATTGTATCACTCACTGATTATTTCATTTCTTCCACTGAAATGATATCCTCGCAGCCTGTGCTGGAAACAAGATCATGGCACATTACGCTTGATCTACTGTTAATACACACCACCCTTTCAATAACTTCCAGTGTGTGAAGATACAGTTGATACGGGTGCTGCTCTTTCACGGCACTCACCCCTGCAGTACCTCCAGAAACTTACATCTGAACTTCACTGGTCTGCAAAGTCTGAAAAGTTCTAGTTTAGAAAGTTGAGTTCACTTCCAGCATCAGTCGTCAACTTTTTCCATGAGTCAGCAACTCAGGGTTTTAGTTTAGAGTTTTGGTCAACTTTCTGACACAGCTCTTGTCACTCACTCTGATGGGTCACTTGTTTAAAAGCAGCAGAACTGAATGAATGTTTTAGATGCACTGCACTATCGACTGAACTTCTTGCTTAGAGTTTAGGGCTGAAAAATAATTCACAATTTTCCCATTGATGAAGAACTTGTTTATTCCGCTTTGTTCAGACTGGTGTACTGGATAGAAAGAGGTTGCTATAGTCACATAAACTAAATTGGTGGATGATAAGTCTCCACACTGATAACCAAACCAGCAAAAACAAAGGCTTTGTTTGTAGTAAGTCTGTTGGTTTTGTTGTGTAACGCAGTGTAATTCCCTTTATCCAGATTGAAAATGTGGCAGTTAATGAACCTGCTGTGGATAAAGAGAAGGGATTAGCTTTCACGGGGAATTAATGCAGCGGTAATTAGTCGACAGGTAACAGTCACGAAGTTGAGCGGAGGTAAACACATGCCATCAATGTATCTTTTAATGATAGGAGCAGAATGTTTACGTTTATATAAACTCCGGCGTCCAGCAAGGACCGTCCTGCTCCGCTTGAGAATTTAGAGTAGATCAATAGTATTATTTTAATGAAGTATCAAAACCGATACTGGTGCATCTCTATATTTAAGTGTGTTTAAGGGGTGTGGACCAATGTATTGATGGCGTAGGAACAATCTTGACATTGATGAAAGTTCCACAAAAATGCTTACAAAACGTCTGAGACTGAGTAGAAAACGAACTCTTCGGGACTTCTGGAGAAAACTTTTCAATTACGAAAACAAGCCAGTGCACTGCAGACCAAGAGGGATTACAAAAGGGAAATTGAGATCGAAAACCTCTCATAAAGAAGGTGCTCTTCTACTAAGTGATTCTTTTACACAAATTGAATGGGGGTATGTTCTTTTCTCTTTTTACCTAATTTTACAGTCTAATGGGGTAAATTGAATGTCATAAATCCAAAGGGAGCCTGGGTGGTGGGAGTCTGAGCACCCACGCGAGTGTGACAGAGACAATGATAAATTCAGATTAATTCCAATGAATTCTTCCCACATTTCTGCTCCAACTTTGCCATGGTCTATAATTTAAAGATAGAGAGAAAAGGCAAAAAATAAAATAAATTCAGATCTCTATTGTTGTAATTTGATTCAGACGACTGCTGGTGACACTGAAAAGAATAATTGACCCGAGTAAAAAGGGTAAGAACATTCTCGTCCTCGGAGAGTGGATTCAAATCGGCTTCGGCTCATCATTATGCTGCAATCAGGGTGTCAGTCAGAGTGGGAAAGGTGCAAGTGAAGGAGCAGACGGAGACACAGTCCTGCACCTAATTATGGGAACGAGGGTTGAAGAAGAGCAATGCGCTCAGCAACCAGAGGAATAAATCCCAGTTTTTAATCAAATTTACAAGAGTGCAATTTTTCTTTGCCTCCTTCCTCCCATTCAGCAGAGCCCCGCTCCTTTAACCCCGCTTTTGTTTACAATGTGAAACTGCATAATGTCCGTATGGACGACCTCGAGACAGCACTGTAGTACAACTGTGTCATTGCTGACAGCTGTTTCTTTTGGTTCATTTTGACAGAGAGAAGATGTGGAAAAATACTTTTTAGAAAAAATGCAAAGAATTTGGATAAAAGTACTCAAATAGTAACCTTGGGGAGGTTTGAACAGAAGAAGAATGAGTTTCTTCCTATGATGTCATACGTGCTTTATGCACGTATGACCTTAGTTATGCATAACTAAGGACATTGACAATTTCTGATTTTTTTTCATGTCAACTTTTTTGACAAAAGTCCAAGTCGAGACGACGAAACGTTTGATGACGTCATAACATTGAGCACGAGGAAGTGCACAGACACTTGACCATGTAACTGTTACTTTCGTAGCTTTTGCTTACGTTGATAACATAGGATCGCAAATTGTTTTTACTCTTAGTGTCATCCGCCAGGATGGACTGCACCGTGATCAACTACTCATATAGCCACTCCAGCGTTACATCAGAATTTGCAAGGATGTCAATGATGAGTGGCTTGGCTTGTTCTTGTGTGTAGATAAAATAGGATGGAAAGCCAGTTAGCGATAGAGATTGCGTTGGCACACACAAAAGCAAAAACTATGACTTTTTGACACAGATGTCGACTTGTGCAACTCACATCCACTAACCGGATTTTCAGTCGTGTCCTACTCAGTACACTTGCAAAAACATATGCAATGGTATGACACTGATGTTACGCCCAACAATCCTCACATAAAATGTTTCTCTAATGTCTCCAAATGTTATTGAGCAAAGGGAAGAAAATGTTAATTTCTGGTCAACTCTGCAGAATTAAAAAAACAAAAAGGTAAAAACATTTGAACACTGGATGATCGTCCACTCGCTCCTAGCAGTTAGCTAAGGAATCGTATGCATTCGAAAAGAGCGATTGCGAGAGAAATGATTCAAAAGAGCAGCCTTTGGATTAGATGAGATCCAATAGAATGACTCATTCCATTCAGAGTTTCCTTGTGTGATGAATGCTGTCTGTTGACTTGTCATCTTCCTTCAATGTGTAAAGTTTGTGTTTCTTTTCACCCTCTCTGGACACACGCTCTTTCAGACTTTTCTTCCCTATTTTTAGACTCTAACCTTCACGGTTTCTATAGATGTTTTCTATCCATTCAGAGCTAAAATGTCAACCAAGAATATTAGATCTACTTTGTGCTTGGCCAAATCTCCACACCGAGGCCCACAGAGCGCACGACGCCCCGGTCGAGCCAAACTCAGTTTTTATAAGATATTGTGATGGATGGATGGAGTCTGCAGACTCACAGGACAGAGAAAACACACAAGGGTCTAAAGGAGGTACAACGAAAGAAAAAAGAAAGTGAATATAAGTAAAACATGTGTCACAAAAAGCAGGAGGAAGAAAAATGGCCTGTTTTCCCTCATGGCGTCTGACAGGGTTTGTGAGTGAAGCCTGCAGGCTTTGAGAACGTGCTGTATATATCACCTCTGTCCCCGCCCACAGCCCACGGCTGAAAGCCATCACTCGTTATGGACTCAATAAGAACACACAGACGGCAGGCCTGCGGTTATTTGAATGTTCAGCCACATCTCAGGGGTGGCTTTGGAGAATGTTTGCTTTATTTACTGTCGTTAAAATGCTGACTTTATTGCACGCGCTATGCAAAACCGGGCCTTTGTTAAAATATCCACAGACAACCCAGCATTTTCTTGTCACAGATGAGAGCAAAAAAATTCTAAGAACTGAATCCCATTTGCAATTAATTAATATTAAGAGTGAACTTTTTTTTTCTCTGCATTAAATAAGGTCATTAAATCTGTGACAATCACAGTTAGGAGAAAAGAAAAGAAACTAAATTATTCATTGACCTTTGATGGAGATAACAAAGCTCCACAGTCTATTAGTCATTCAGCTGCCGGCCAAAGCCATCATCTGATGGAACTCAGAAATCTCTGCTTGGCTGGTAAACAGGCCGCCGACAGAATGACAGTTTATTTAGTATTCAGACGGCCGTGTGTTGTGTACTGCGATCTGGTTAAATTTCACCATTTTAAAATGGGCCTTAATACAACAAACAACAGCCGTTGGGACTGAACTGTTATTTTATATTTGCACGTAAATTTAATCTGCTAATTGTGTTGGATAATTCTGTGATCAAACAAAGTCGTGTGATCTGGAAGTTAAATTAGGCCAAAGAGTTATCATGAGATTTTGACTTTAAATATGTGGAAATATCTGGTACAGATACCAGAGCTAACGTTTGAAGCACCGGTCCTGGTACAGATACCAAAAATAACATCATCTTAAACAGTCCTGGTACAGATACTAGAGTTAATGTTAGCGTAAACAGTTCTGGTACAGAAACCAAAGCTAACGTTAGCGACAACAGTCCTAAAATCCTAATACCTTGATGACATTGCCATGGAATTTTATTTTATGTTTAACATAACTCTTTTATTATTTTTTAATTCATGTGGTTGCACTGTAATATAAGCTACTACTTATAGCAGCATTTTTATTTAAAATTTCACCTCTATACAGCTGCTAGCTTGTTGTTGTGTCTATATTTTGAAATGTCTTATTTCCTGAAATTCACCCAGAGGCAGAAGGAGCAGATTTGGGAGCTTTCACAGCTGTGCAGGTAGATCGCAGCTTCATCTAATTACTTCATCTAACGACCAAGTGCCTGCAGCCCTGAAGAGGTGGGCGGACTCCCTAATTCATAAATTCTGAGTGACTTAAAAACGGTTGGTGCTCACACCTTCAAGGTTGCGAGTCAGACAGGAAGGGGAAATTTCTGCTGCTGAAATCATCCAATAAATATGTCAAGTACTTCTGTGGCGTGACTACCAAGATAATAACCTCTATGTTTAGGAGCGGAGACACAGTTTCTCTGGAACCACGAAAGACGCTGCAATCAAAACAAGGATAGAATGGGATTAAAGCTTACGCCCAGTTTATCTCTTTCTAATCCAGCTCCACTGGCAGCCGCGTCACGTCCACGTCTCTCCTCAAACCTATGGTTACGTCATGTTCACAGAACAGAGAAGTTTGATTTGGGGATAATGGAAAACAGCTTAGTGTCCCTAAAAACAAAACAGAAAAAAATGTGTCTGTGGCTGGTTTAATTTTTTTTATTTGTTTGTTTATTCTCTGCCTGTGTGTCTGCGTGATTCCCCCCCGTGGAGCACTGCTAAATGAAGGGTACTGAACACACATGCACATCCAAAATGGCACTCGTCTCACGGCGAGCCAGGGGGCGCTATCAATCACTGCAGTGTTTGATCCTGGAGGAAAACATTGATTTTTCTTTTTCCCACATTTCCAGGATTATATGATACATTTTGAAGTAAACTTCTATATTTCTGTTTTTCTTTTCTGCTTAAAAAAAAAGAACAACGCATGATGTCATACTGACACTATATGCAAATCCAACCATCATGTCAATACTCCAGCATATTCACTGCATTCACACACACCTATGATTCATTTCCAAAACCAGGATAGTGATTTGAATAATTGTTTTTTTTCCCCCGACTCAACAGAACACGTGATTGTATAAATTTGCTTAATTTCTCCAGTTAAGAGCCAAAAGAAAAGTGTTTAGCTCTGACTTGCAATTCGCTAATGTATTCAAGGAAATAAAAGCAAACTACTTTGCTAATTAATCCCAGACAAAAGATGCACGAATCAGAGCAGCAGTAAAACACGGCTAAGATAAATAACTCGGACTAATTTAGATGTATGTACGGCAAAAGTGCTGCATCCCAAAATTCACCAAAATCTCACCTCAGGGTTGCAGACTCTGAATCTCTCTGGGCATTTACTTCACATCTTTCACTTTCCCTTCGATTTGATTCTATGTCCCTGTGACTGTTTGTTTTTAACAATTTAATCACAATCGCTTATGTAACTATTGATGTTATCGTTAATGTCAGTAGGTGCCACATTTAATCAGGTTATAAATGTCTTGTTTGTTAGGGAAGGGCTCAATACTAGTTATTCATGTCTGATACTGATACTGCAACATGGAGTATCTGCCAATACTGATATCATTACGATACCTAATTTTCTCCTCCAGCATGTCGTGAGGAGATCGTGTCCCTGGTCACGGCATGTTGGGCATTTGGACTAGAAATTCTGACCAATATCGGACCGATACCCATCCTGAGTATCGGATCGGGCCATCCCTATTGTTTGTCCAATAATTCCACTGTCCATCCACCTGTTGTCGCTCTAACATACCATCCATACCTACGTGGTAGTTTTCGTCTCACCAGAGCACCTCCATCTCAATGCCGGACTAGCATTTGTGGAGAATTTCAGGTGAAAGCCAACGATCCTAAGGTAGAAAGTCCTACTGTTGACAGATTGACTAAAATAATTGTCAGACTGATAGTAGAGCCTGGATCTATAGGCATCAAGAGTTTAGAAACTGGTTATTGCATATTTTTCTCAACAGCTTTCCATCATTTGGATTAGTTGCAAAGAAGAACAAGTAAAACCCAGACATCTACCTTCTGATATTTGACCCTCTGTTCCAGCAACAGATCATTTGTATTTACTAATGTTGATTTATCTCAGTAAGGTGTGATTAATCTACAGCTATCCTGATTAATCTAATTAATGCTTTCATTTTTTGGCAGCTCTAAAAATTCTTCTTTTAAAAAAAGGTCTTGTTTAAGGGATGGTTTTTAACCAAGTTTCTTTCATGTGATTCATGCCGGAGGGCACTTGAAAGCCTGTTAAAAATACGTCGATGCGCTCACAAAGCAGCGGCCTCTTTGGAGCCATTCACAACAATGGCAGAAAACCCGTCTATTAGTCTGTTCCCTCTTGTTTTCCACTCCGTCCCTCTTCCAGCTCAGCTGTGTGCGTCTCTTAATCAGATTACAACATCAGGTTGTTGGCATTAATCAGTGGAATAAAAGGCTCTCTGAGAGCATTTCTGCCCATTAGTGTCATTAGGACCGCAGCTGAAAGGAGGGCTTTTGTGGGATGGAGCCTGATCACCGTCGCTCAGAGGAGGTGTGCACTCATCTCTCAGGTGCGTCTATTGATCTGTTTACTCCCCGTACGAGCCGGCTGCACTCAGAGGAGGCAGCCGTCACACAGGAGTTGAAAGGGCTCGGGATTTTTTTTTTTTCTCTCCCACTCTGTTGTCGCTCCTTATTTGTGCGGTGAGGTAGTAAAGGTTTGCTTCAACTTAAATGTTGCGCTCTAATACAAAGGTTAGCAAACTTTTACATGGCAAAGCCCCCCAAACACAATTAGCTTCTGTGTAAAGAAACATCAACTTTTAGCAGGTATTTTCTAAATGTAATTTACTATTCAATAACGTTTGTTTGTTTACCATATGATATTTGTTAACAGACCCGGTCCGCTCCTCCAGTAGACTTCCTGTCCATTTTCATTAGCTAGTTACACACTAGTTTGAGGAGCAGAACAGCCTGACAACAGGCGCCTAACCGCCAGGTCTACACAGATTATGACATCGGTAAAGCTGTCACACGAGGTGTGTTCAGGTACCATCGGAAACTAGACAGTTTGACAATTTTGAGAGTTTAGGTGTTGCATGGTTCAGGAAAAATGGTTATTAAAAAAAAAATCTCCCATCCAATTTTCTGAGGTGGACCCCCATGGGGTTGCTCCCCCCACCTTGAAACCACTGTTCTGATGGACTGAGTTGTGAGATGTTTGTGCTGCTACACTTCCAACTTTTCCACCAACGACAACTTTTCAATACATGCAAATGAACTCCTTCGCCTGTGTTGACAGTGACGCCTCCTTGTTTGTGTTTGCGAGTGAAAATGTAAGCGGCTGATTTGCGTTAACTGCTTGAATAGGACTTGTCTGTTTCTGCACTGCTTCACTGTGCAATTGTTGTACGTGTCATTGTTTAATCAGGGATTGTGAGATCCAACACCTGGGAACACACTTTCAAATTTGCAGCCGCTGTCACTGTTTGGGGGAAACAAATATTCACTGCCTGAGGGACAAAGGCAGATGCTTATCAAATAGATGTCCTTGTGCACACGCTCCCTAATCAAGATCTGGTTAAAAATTCTCCTCTAAAGCCTCGTCTTAAATATCCTGTATGCTGCCTGACTGTGTGGTTCAAACCCAAGATGACTTTAGAAGTCTGTTTGTTGATAGATGTACAGTATGTGGTTCAGGGCCCACATATGGCCCAGATTAAATGTCAAGTGGACCAGTACAATCACAACATATTTACCTATAAATAACAATAAGTCCCTGTTTCCCCCATGTTGTTTTAGTAAATAAGGACAAGAACACTCGAAAATATCTGTTTTAGTAAATAAGGACAAGAACACTAGAAAATATCATTATTATATTATATAATGAAATGTAATTTGACAAAAGGTTTACACCATTATTATATATTATTATATTATTTAACAAAATGTAATTTGACAAAACACATAGTGTTTGTGCTTTTTTTTTTCACTTTCACAAATTCTTCATGCCGGCCGGTTTGAACCCCCTAGCGTGCTTGTTTTGGCCCGCAGGCCGTATGTTTGACTCTCCTAATGCAGAAAATGGCTTGGCTGAAAATGAAGGTTGTATTGTTTGTGAAACCTCTGATGCACCCTCTCCTGTGGAAATGACTCTTGACCTCAACGCTGCCCCCTAATGGGTGCATTGCTTGTCGTAGGTGAAGCAAATTCCGCAGGTAGACGGCCGGTGTGAAACCTGAATTGTACAACTATCGGGACACACTTCCGTACATGCAACAGGCTTTGTTCAGGCTTCTGCAGCGCTGACTCTCGATTGGCTCTAAGTTATAAAGAAAGATGCAAATCCATCAGACTACGCTGAAGCTCCGTGACATTAGACAAATCTATTACGGCGGAGGGTTTGAGTCACAGAGCTGAGTGCTTTTTAATCTGAAGACCTTCGCTGTCATACTTTTCCAGCCACGGCGGGTTTGATAAACCGCTGCTAAGCACAGAGTGCCGAATGGAAACAGTGCCAGGCGTCGGTCCAGCTGCAGCTAGACTCCAGGGGCTGGCAACCGTGTGCTACGATTCTTTTTTTGGAGGAGATGCTGCGAGGCAGTGCTTTTGGCAGTTTGATTTATAGCCCCAGATTAGATGCCGTATCACGGGCTGAGGGTTGTCATCATTTTTGGAAACGCAAACGCTAGAGCGACCATCTACGGTGAATTTGAACTAAGCTGTATCCAAAAAGTATTATGCAGAGTTTGTCTATTTGTCAGTTTGTAATTGTGAATTAATATCCATACGGTCTGCGGGCACTGGACAGCTTTCTGCTCTGAGACAGTCATAAAAACACCATTATCGACGACCCCTGCCGTTCTGAAAGTGGCAGCTCTATGCGTGAACAACCCCTGAAGCTGCAGCGAGCCGCCACGGAGGCCAGACTTCAGTAATGGGTCAGTGCACTCTCCGAGACTTCAGTAATGGGTCAGTGCACTCTCAGTGTACAGCTCCTCCGAGTCTCTTTCTTCGCCCGCACTCGTGCGTGAATATGATCCAGGTTTTTCTCATCCAAAGATTTCCCTGATGTGACTGCCAGACCTTCAGCTCAGAACATTTGGAAGGAGCAGGGATCTGAGGGGCAGTATCGCCCGACAACGTCGAGGGGAGAAATGTGGATAAGAAATATCTGCTAAAATGCTGCACCGATCCCATCATGAACAGAGAATATTATGGATGAAGCGCCTCCTCCCAAACAAACTCATGATGTATTGATGAAACCTGTGCAATGTTGAACATGATGCAATTTTTTACAGTCCATAAAGCACATTGCAGTGATGGATTATACACCTGGAAAAACTAATTATTAAGTAAACAATAATTACTATGGATATTCAATACAATCAAGGTCAATCAGTTAGACAGAAATGGACAGGAACTAATTCAAACAAATGAGTTCAAAACAGATTGAATGTTGGTCTAAGTATCTTCAGTGAAATGTTGATCGGTCTGTTATGGCTAGGGTTGTTAGATGACCACTAGTTACATCGCCACATTAGATCAGCGGCCGTTCGGCCACTGACTATCATTGACCACTGACTGTCATTGAAAAAGCTCAGACATCTTCCCAACTTCCATGTGTTATTTGCTGGCTGTTCCTTGCCCGCCCTCCAGTTTGGGAACCACTGGATCAAATTAATGTTAAAGCAAATGAACAGAGAACAGTCAATGATGTAAAACAAAAAAAAATTACCAACAACAAAAATGTTCAATTTCAACCTCAGGCCACCACATGTCATGTTTGGGTGGGTAGTGTCCATGTTGTTGTTAATGGTCCAGGCAGCCAGTAGACTGACCAGACGGTGGAAACAGTATCTACATCCTAACACACGCCTTGTTTGATCTCTAATTAAATACATCTTAACGGACTAGCAATGGCTTTGCAATATAACATGGACTATATGTACTACTGGCCAGTGGTGGTACTACACCACATCCTGCCATCGTCCTGTAAGAGATACGATACCTCAGTTCAAAGAACGGGGTGGAGAGTCTTCTTTTTTTTAGTCATAGCCAAGTAGCTCTGATTTTTTTTTTTTTTTCCATCACTAACAAGTTGGCGTCAGCTTCAAAGCCCGGCGCTTTGATAGGGACGGTGTGTAGAAATGACGCTGAAGGCTAGAGATCAAACCGAGCTAAAAATGACAAGCCGGCAGAAAGTGCTCTCTCCTTAAATGGCTCTCAAACCCCCGAGACATCGTCTGAACTTGTCAACTTAGCTGTTAAAGCGACATTTTAATCTTTATGACATTTTGACATTTAAAAAGCTCAAGCTAGGTCTTACTGATGGAACAATTCAGCTCTGTGATACATACATATATACAGTATATGAATATGTTTGTATATATATTTGTATGTATATTTTCATATATATGTATATACAGTATATGTGTGTAAATATGTATATATTTGAATGTACCTTACTGTATATATGTACTGTATATATATGTGTATATTTGAGATGTTGTATATATGTACATATGTGTATGTGTATATATATATATATGTATGTTTGCCATTGAACATCTATCAAACTTATTGACTAATTGGTTGCCCCCTTATATGGGGGAATTTTACACTTTTTGAAATTCTTTTTATTGCGATCACAATTTTTTCTCCTGCTTGTCGTTGTAAATGTGACCTCCATCATGACTCCAGTCCTCAGCTCACAGAGTGTGTTTACAGGGGCAAATATGGATGCTACACATGTCGGAGTGTTGTATCAATTTGAAACTTGTTCTGCAATCAATGTCAGTCAATTTGGTCACTTGGCCGTCGATCAGAGTGTCACTGCTCTGGGGCAATGGCTCGGCAATGCAAGGTTTCCTATCGCAACCTCACATCCGGCAAGCAAGAAAAATCATATTCTAATGGTATTAATTTGAAAACATGTCCTTTTTTTTTCAAAAGCTTTCTACCCAAATTATGAACACGTACGAATGTGGATCAGTCTTCTGTCCAGTAACTGTTAAAAACAAGCATGAAGAGCAAAAAGACGACAGAAAACGTTGTTTCTGGCTCATCTCCAGCCTGAAAGCTACTTTGAAAAAGTTCTTGAACAATGTTCACCTTCTTTATTTTAGCAGTGGGGATTACTTAATACGATTAATGGGGCTGGTAAATGGACCGTGGCCAATGTACCCCGTAATTACAGTGAGGAGATGAAGAAGGTGTGTGACGGAGATTAGAAAAAGGTGAACTCTAGTCAGCCGTTTCTCGACAATATGTCCCCTGCTCCATATGAAACCCAGTGGCCGGGTTTGTACCGATGGTGCTGTTTTAATTAACAGAACCCATACTTTACACCACTGCTTCCATTTGTTTTAGGTCACTGATCGCAGTGCACAAGGTCTAGTCATCGCCCTGTGATCATCAGGAGTAATTATGATGAAATCTCGCTGATATAGAATCACGCCAGAGTAGAAAAACTGACTGAACTGTCGACACAATCAGCTTTTTCCTCCCATTTTCTGTTCTTTTTTGACATTTTTCTTCATTTTACTTCTTTAATCTTATGTCTTCAGCCAAAGCGGAAGGACATCTTTGAATTCTTATGAAGCTAGCTTTAATTAAGCGGTGTCATCAAACAAAGCCATTATGGGGACTGGTGTCCATTCAGTCGTTATTATTTTATATTATCAATATTAATTGGTTTTTTGTTATTTTTAATGGGGAAAATGCACTCGAGATACGAACTTTTGTTATTTTTAATGGGGAAAATGTACTCGAGATACGAATGGATCGACACGAGTGCTGTTGTGGAACAAATTAAATGTATCGTATCTTGAGGTTCCACTCTACCTTTCTGTGGTGATAATGTGTTGGACAGACGAGTCCAACACAGTCACAGTGTCGTGTGCAGCTACAAAGTCAAATCTATGTGACAATCGAACACCTATGAAGACCTAGTTGACAAACCAATCCACAAATTTCACTTTTTCGTCTTCACTCTTGTCTCGTGACCATTAATATTCATCAGATGCCACGTACACGCTGACATTTCATTTGCTTAAATCCACTGGGAATCGTCCCAAATCAATCGCATCCACCTGAAGGATGGAGGTAAATCTGCCCGATTGTCACGCCCGTGGGCTAAGTGGAATTGAATGTGTAAGCTCTCCTGAGATAAATTTCGCAGTGACGCGGTAATATGTACAGCACACCACAGCAAATGAGAACGAGCGGAGGTTTCTAGTCGTTTTATTGCTGGGAATTGTCTTTATTCTAATGAAGAGGGGAAAACGTTTGTGCTGGATATTTGTAAAAGAATGGGATTGTGGGTTATTTCCGGATGCTTTAGTGTTTCCTGAACAGTTTGAAACCAGTGTATGGTAAATTGATTCCAAGTCCTGTTGCCAAGGAGCTCCTTAACATCATTCATCAATGGTATTGATATAAATACAATCAACCAGTGTGATTTTTAAATGACGAGTCTGTGCAGACTGACAGTCTGAAGGAACCGGTCCTTCAAGATAAGAGTATGATTATTGAAAACCTTTTTTTTCCTTCTTGGAAACCAGTGTTGTACGATTAATATTTTACAGCCGGTCCATAAATAAACCATACTTGAACCTGTCGACATACATCCCTGAGGGAAAATTAATCCCGGCACCTAAACGCTGGAAGGAACTAATGTTTCACGCGACACAAACACAACGATTAATCATTAATTGTTCCCATGTGACACCTGTGGAGGCCTCGTGTAAGTGACGCATCACGTGCCCCAATATGTGGCACCTTTTATTTGCTCCAGTGGTCACAAATAATGTTGTTGTTCCATCGCTTTTGATAAAAAACAGTGCAGAGTCCAGACAGTTTGATTCTTACTGTGCCAAGGCAAAAATGTGATTTAAAGTTGTCATATTGTTCTTATTAAAGTGTGTTTGGTAGATCATAAATTTGACCTTTTGGTCGAATTCTAAAAATATTTTGATTTTTTTTTTTTTTGCTTGTAAATTAGACAAACAGAAATGTCAGAAGACGACAGCGTTCTTTTCTGTTTTCAAAAACTTTACTACAGCTAGCCTCAAAACAACATTTTCAAAAAATAATTCAAAATTTTATACAACAAGAAAGAAACTTCGAGGCGAACGAAAACTCTAACAGACATCTAAAAATACATACATAAAACTTCATAGCCTTCTTTAAAAAGAAAAGAAAATCCTGTTTTCTCAGAGGCGAGATGATGGAAAGATCCTCAGATGTGACACGGAAAAGATCGTAGATGTCAGAAGAAAAAAGAACTTTCTGCAGCGCAGACAAAGAAATGAGCCTCATCATAGAGACACGCGTTCATCCATCAGTGATTTCTCTCAGTTTATCGGCCGGCCCAAATCGAAAGTCACACTGACGCTGAACATTAATCAAATGCTGACGTATCACATCCAGGATTTAGACGTGTAACATTTCCCCTCTCTCTGTCTCGGCCGGAGATGAGTCAAAGTGACTCAAAGCCCCTGATTCCAAGGAGTCAGGTTGGAGCAACAAACCAAAGAACATCCTTAGTCCAGAAATCTCCTTTTTCTAACCTAGACCCTAAATCTGTCTTATATCTATGTTTCTGGGAAGTTCTGATTAAAGTTGTTTTGTTATCCAGCCTTTTTCTGTCAGTACAGAACAGAGACATTTCTTTGACTTCAGATTACGTCCTTTCAATAAATCTTTTTGCCTCGGCAGCAGTCAAAACCAAGGGAAGTGTCGACTTCATTGTCATTACAGGTGGCACTCTCTCTCTCTCCGCGCCGTAGCCGGCTGCCATCTCGCACAGAAAGTGCAGTCGTGCGGAAAATTGCATTCTTCACGTTGCGCGGACTTTGACTGACTGTAACACGAATGCAAATGCTGGCGTCTTGGATTCTTCCCGTCTCTGACTTAAATGGAGGACAGAGGGGGAGGGGGTTGGGGTGGGACTCAGAAATGACTTGTAATGGATCGTTATGTAGGGTATATGACATGAATATAGAGAGAGGTAAATGTCTCGGTTTTAACGAGTGCCTATTCTTATATTAACAGCCGTGATGAATGGTAATGAGCTGTAAAAGCTGCCTTATCGGGGCACGCATGTTCTCGACGACCGTGCTCAAATGGCCACATGTCCCTTAACTCCCCTTGCCCCCTCCCCCCCGCCCTAGCCCGACTGCAGATAAGGAGTGTACACAGATAATTCAATACCACTGTCATTGTAGAACAACAGTGGCGCTGTCCAGATTGACACACCGCTAATGTCTTCACCCATGCTGCCCGTGATCCCCCAGAGACAACACGGACACTCGGACTGTAGTGTAATTCTTAAATTAACAGGACTAATATCAAGATTTCTATGCCAGTGGTTTTCAACCTCTGGATTGGGACCCCACATGGGGTCACCCAGAATTCAAACAGGGTCACCTGAAGTGTCTAGTTATGATATTGACGGCTGCGATCATGCGTCACCTACTCAAATGTCTCTGGAGTCGGCAGAAATGTGTGCAGTCAAAATGGTGTGTGAAACCAGAACAGGTCAGGAACCACTGGTCCAAACTCTACTGTGACTGTGGACCAGTGCACAGGTGCGACTGTGGCGTCACCGAGTCACATTTGTTGTGCCATCAAGAGTGTGCCCCCGGCCCGAGCAACAGGATCTGGTAATTGATTGTAGGTTTAAATTATTCAGTTGGAATGAATCTTTAATGTAACAACCAAAGTGGAGAAGGAAAGGAGTGGGGAAATGAGAGCCTGACTCTGAGCTTTTGTTGTTACGGTTCCTTCTGAAAAACACAAACCTTGTTCTAATGAGCGGCGTCACGTTACGTGGTCACAACACTGGACTCCTCTCTTCATCCCTCCATGTTACTCTGCACTTCAGAGGAAATGAATTCATTTATCTTTCTTTTCTTGTCAACTGGGACTGATCCCAGCAGCTGTGGACGGGGACGGAGTAACGCCCTGGAGAGTCCTCCAGTCGATCACAGCGCCCCCTACAGAGACTATTCACACTCACTTTCACACCTACAGTTCATTTAATGTGAACACTTAATCAACCCCTGCACGTTTTCGGAGAAGAAAAGCCATGCACCAACATGGAAATCGTGCAAACTCCATACCCGAAGACCAGTGTTTGCACCAGCAACCCTACAACTACTACCACTGTGTTCCCTAATGGTGACACTATTTAACATGAGTTCGCTTTTGTAATCTGCTACCTGCCACAAAACCCCAGAAACACGCCACCATCTGGCATAAAGCGGCTACTACAATACATAATATAACTGTAACTGAAAAACACTAAAATATAATCATAGTGGTGGGCTCAGGTACTGCACTAGGAAACATGGGTAATCTTAAACTTAGACATAAACAATTTAAAAATGGGCCGGTTGACAACATGTAGACTATGTAAATTACCTTCTTGTAGACCAGGGGGCGCTCACAGGCCAAAATCAAGTTCACACTTTGACTAGTGGGACAGTTCAGTACAGGTTGGTGCAGAATGCTGGGTGAAATAATGTGAATAAAATGTACAAGATCAAACCTAAACTTGCCACATTCATTGTAGGCCGCCATCTAGTGGAAAACTAGTGAGAACTACAGTGCATTTGTTGTAATGCATTACAGAGAAGACTCTGTTTTACCATATCTTGCACCAGTGTTTTTCCGGTCGGTTTATAAAGCCCAGCGGACTGTATCCGGTCCACGAGCCATAGTTTACCCATGTCAGTTGCTCTAAAGCCGATCAAGTTAAATTTCTACTAAAGCGGGGTGGAGACTAGAAAAAAAAATCTCTAATTGTAGCAGTATTATAACATAATATAACATAATATACAAAAGCGGGGTGGAGACTAGAAAAAAAAAATCTCTAATTGTAGTAGTATTATAACATAATATACACTTATGCAAATATAAAAACCTATTGACGGCTCATTTAGTTTCTATGTTATTGAGATAAATGGCAAATTCAGCCGCTGGGAAAAATTCCTGTTTTACATTTGGTGCCTCCAGAAAACCATGAACATCGGAAAAAAAAATCTAATTCCTTCTTTATTCTGATGTGGTCTTGTTGTTCCTCTCCGTCTAATGCATCATCATCTTGCACAGTCAGGTCTTTTTTTTTTTCTACATCTAACCAATACATCCACATGACAAATCCATATGACATACATAATTCATGCTGCCCACGGAGGCAGCGTGACTCAGTGATCAATACACTAACGACTAAGTGTAAATATGTGTGTTTCCTGAGAAGAAAGTATCGCCATCATCAATCAACACGTGATGGTTTTTGATGTTTGCACAAAACTTTTGACTTTCACTGTGTGAACCACGATTTCACGTGTGGCTAACAAGTGCACATTTGGAAGACGCCTACGCACACACGGATTCCCACGAGGGCCGCTGAGGGACAGATGTGTAATCAATGACTAAGCTTCAGTAATTACTGTTTACTTCAGTTCATTATTCTCACAGCTTTGATTAAGCGTGGACCCTATGTATGTACGTTTGTATGGATGCACGGTCCTAATTGGTGGTTGCCTAGATGCCTGTCTCCTGTTACTGTTGTTTCTCGGGAGTCGTGGAGGTCGGGGAGGAGAGACGTCCCTGAGGGAGCTATTCTTGACCATCGCTTTTGACCCTTTTTACGTTTCTCTAATTGAGTCAACGGGCGTGAAAAGATGCAAACGACACACACATTCTGGCTGCGCTCTGTGCGACTGTTCACCTGTTGACATTTACAACATAATTAAAAAAGCAACATCAAGCTGCAACAATGCGAGCGCCTTTTACACACGAGCCAAATGTACAAGCAGCTGACAGTCTGGTCTCCTGACCGCCTCTGATCCACCGGTCACTCAAATAGAGTACGGAGAGTGTAGTATTTATAGTATATACAGTAGTATGAAGTTATTAGTATAGTACTTTGTTCACTGCCTCTGATTGAGTGCACATACAGTACTGGTATTGGACTTGGATTTAACTAATGAAAGATTTTGGGTTAAGGCTAAGACTGCTGCGGCTCTCACATGAACCGGAGCAGAAAGAACTATTTTATTTTAATGCAGACAGCAGGCTTAATCAATCCACATATTTTTAACCAAGGTAAATTTGAATTTTTTTGAAAAGGGAATGCCAAAAATGGCAAATGTTTGCAAATTGAATGCTTTTGTCATTCTGTTTTTCCAATAAGTGAACAATATGCTAGGTCTTAATTCATTGAGGTTTGCACATGACAATGTGAGGAATCTCAGTTAATTGCATTGAGCGAGACATCAGCATAGATTCACACAATGTGAGGAATCTCAGTTAATTGCAGAACGTCATGCAAATTGTTACCAAGCACCTCTAGGAGTGCTATTTAAAAAAAGAAGTCGCATATAACAGTAAACTCTCATGTGAGCCAAATTAACCAATCAAATGCCTGCATTGAGAAATGCAGAAAGACCTAAAGGTCATTGAGCGAGACATCAGCATAGATTCACAGAATCAACGAGTGAAGACTGAACTGGATCATATGAGTGCGCTAACTGTCGCTAAGAACCGGCAGCCAACAGACTAAGAGGATGTGGTTATAACAGAGACTCTGATCTTGACCTGATTCAAGTAGAAAGATAGTTAACGCTGGGGATTGAATTGAACTCTGCAACTCATTTCCGAAAAATACAAACCATCCCTACGGTTCGTAGGTCAGGGCTGGAAAAAAAAAACCTTAATAAGTTCAAACAATTCAATCGTTCAATTAATGGGAAAGTTCTTGAAGGAGAAACTGGCTCCTGAACTGGAGCTGTTCCTGTTTGAACTCGACAGTTATATATTTATATATATATTCAGCCACTACTGACCCAACACAAGGGGGAAGGACCGCTGTGACTGAAAACCTAATCTCTTAGTTGTGGTACAACTGTCTGATCTGCTTAAGTATCAGTAATGATTCAGCCCTGAAACTGAAGAAAAATAATTTGCACAATGGCTCACTTCTGCCCTGGAATGCAGTAGCTGCTTGTTGTTTAGAGTGTAATAATCACTGCGACGATCCCCTCCCCGTACCTCTCTCTCCCTCTCTTCTCTCTCTCTCTCTCTCTCATTTTCATGGGTAATTGGCTATGCGGCACACGGAATCAGACCTGCAGGCGACACGCAGGAAAGAGGCACAGCAGGGAAGGAAGAAACTGAGATTACTGAAGCATGTCAAACATTTTTTTTCCTCCCCTCCCCTCGCACTCAATTCAATTACTGTATCTTGTTGTTTACTTATTAATTTAGCTCCTCGTTCCCTCTTTTCTCCCCCATCCCTACGCCAAACTCTGGACGACCACATTTGTGTTTCTACAGATGCCGTGCAGGTATTTCCTGTATCTCGCTCGCCTTCTGCTTAACCTCATTCTTCCTCCTACTCAGTCTGGGAGTGCAGCTCTCCATTAGACCTCAGGAAAAGGCATCGTGCAATTTCCTGCAAGATTATTGTGCTCGATTTGCACAATATCAATCAGAGCAAACGCAGGACGAGGGAGGCTCAAAATAGCACCGACTTTTTTGGCGGAAAGATATTTTGGAGTTGTGTTCCACCAGAGGCTAAGGTTTTGTAGCTTTGCTTAATTTTTTTTTTCCTTCGATTTAAGGAGAGAGAAAAAAAATTAGATTTCGTCCGTGCTGACGTCATTATGATACACAGCTGCATGTTTCTGCTACAGGTGCCAACTTGTGGTGGCGGCGACAATGACAGCAGATGGAGGACGTCAATAGCTGCAGTATCCACTGTGGTCTAGTGGCCAAGTGGATGCTGGCGTGGGTCGGTTCGGTGAAGGATTGACCTACTGGATCGTTGGTGGATCTGGGATGGAACGATGACTGATTCTAATTGGTTTTAATCTGATACTAAAGACATCCACGACCATTAATGGTGGTTCTCAAACGTTTTGCCCACCCACCCCTCCAGTTGGCTTTAATTTTGTACAAATTTATTTTTAATCCCCAGTTTTTCAAATTTTAGCTTTGGACAAATCAGAAGTTAGTATCGGAGTCTGAATGACCTATTGCCAGATCTTTTCTTTAAATAAAAAAGTAAGGCACAGGCCCAGTACCAAATGACCTACGGACCATCACCGCCCCCCGGACGGGGGTTTGGGAACACTTGCTCAAATTGATAAAACAGAGTGAATTCACACAGCTGAACAAAAAGGCTAAGATGAAAGAGCGATATATGACGCAGCCCAAGTGTTTTCTTCCATCCACGACTTTCTGAGACTCCCGCGGGAATTCCACCTCCAAAATGACCTACATGAATGGAACCACAGTGGAAACCACAGCTTTAATTACATGCAGTAACAATGATTTTGCAGAGACAGAGATCCCAACAACTGGCAGTCGATGACAGTAACCTCCTCCTCTGAAGAAGAAGAAGAATCATCCCCCGGTGACTGTTGCGGTGAAGGAACTAGTATTCCCACTTTCTCCACTCACCCACCGAGCCACCTGAGCTCTGAATGAGGTCACATATCTCTTGACCTCAGGGCATTATTACCCTGTAATCATGTGTTGCTCTGCATGGCTACATTTGTTATTCCTACTTGACAAGCCTTATGTTAAAAAAAAGCAATTTCACCTGATGGATGATGATAAGGTGACGTGGGGGAGGTGATGGAATCGCACCAGCTTTCTGCCTCAGCCGTGAAGTGTACACTGAGAAAATCTAACGGACAACTGAAGCTTAATACTTCATTTTTTTTTTTTTTTGCCAAAGCTCTGAGGACTTTTCCACTTCTCATCCTGCGCAGAGTTCCATTCATTAAGGCAGTATTCGCTTGTCATTCTAAATCAAACCGCCAGTCAGTTATATTACCGGCGCGCTATGGAAAAATTGTTGACTTATTTTCAAGCGGCACAGCCTCCGACAACTGATTCATAGCTTTCAGCCCATTCATGCTCGCAGAAAATCAATGAGCGCTGCTCCTTCTGGTCCGCACCTTTGTCTGTTGGCGGCAGTGGGGGAAAAGGTGTCAAAGTGGGGCCTCCTCAATCTTGTCACTTTAAGTGCAATCAATACTGCTCCCCGACCAAACGCCTCTGAACACCAGGTCCTCCTCCCATCTTGTCACACTGGGCTGCACATTTCAGTCCATTTCGGACTGGAGGCTAAAGAAAATCTGCAGGAGCCGCAAAAGAGAACCTGCACAAAAAATTAAATGTTTGGCAACAAACTGGAAAAGCAACAGCAGGTGCTGCAGGAGCATCAGTGGACGAATCAAACCGTGTATGTTTTTTAAGGACCATGTTTGAACTTTGTGGCAAAAACACAAAAGTGTTTAGACAATTTTTTTTTTACTTGACCTGGGGATACAAACAGTGAACTAAATTTCAAAGGAAAATATTCCTCCGAGATTAGAAGTTTTCGATTCTAGCAATTGAGGTTGAGGTATTGGGTATGATTAAAAGGGATGGACCATAAAGGGTACAATGTGGCAATATTCCTATGCCACTTGTCTTCCACTTGGAGAAAATACACAGTGTCCATCCTTGCAGACCACCGTTCAGACTACTACTGTAACTGAAGATTGTTGCTACAGCTGTCAAACTCAAAAGACTAGCAAGGCCCTCGTAATTTGAACAGGTATTGTCAATTTCAGCCGTATTTGGAGATGTAGTGCGAGCAAAAGCAAAAAGGAAAGAAGAGAAACGGGGGGAAACGCTGACATACAGAAGGATGACTTCAGATAAACACACACGTCCCTACACAAACCCAGGTTTGAGAGCTGTAACGTCTGAGATATGCTTGGCATCAGCACGTGATGAACACGGAGAGCGAGCACTTGACAGCGGTTTTGATGGAACAGCATCAAACCCCGGTGTGACTTGTTTGTTCGTGCGTACATGTCTGCGTTTGTTGTCGTGCCTGTTGGTAATTGTCGCACATGTTGTGGGCTGTGAGAAGTGTGCTTGTAGCTATGGAGTGTGGCTCGACGGGGCGTCCTTTCTCTGCCTGCAGAGATTGTCTGGCAGCAGAGAATGACATCTTATCTGGTGGCGTCTGAATCTTCTCAGTGTGATCCGCAGTCAAATCAATCGTCCAACATCCCTGCTGTAATGTACTTCACTGGGACACATCTGAGAATCTAAACATCGTCTCCCAGTTTCTACCAACATTTGAGGCTCTCTCTCTTTATGTATGATTTTACCTTCAATGTGAACTGTGAAAACAATTTAGATGCCAGAAGTAACTATGCTAATAGAGGCAGTCTCTAAAGTACACACAGTAACCAAAACTACAGAGAAGTAATTGCTATTTGCTTATAAAATGCTAAAAAGTGTAAGCTAGTTAGCTTAAAATGGCTAAAAACAAGAGTCTTTAAGTTTGCTCTGAAACTGAATTTCTACGGTAATACATTAAAGAGTATTTGAGCACTTTTGTTTTGAAAAATAAATTTAATATTCTCCATTTTTTCAGCCCCACCAGTTTTTTTTTTTTCTGTCCCGGTTCATGTAGGAGCTGCAGCAGTCTTAGCCCCACCCCAAATAATTCCCAAAAAAATAACTCTTTGTTGACCTATTTTTTTTTGTAGGACCCAGTGAGCAATGTTGTACAAAAAAAGAAAATAATTATGATAATGAAAATAAAAATAACTGTAAATGCCTAATAAAATAATTGTTTGCTTTCACTGAAAAACGTGATAATAATGTGCTAGGTTCTCTGGCCCTACATTTTTGGTACGTTCTCAGCACGTTCTTAACGCCTGCATGATTTAATTACAGTGTCATTGTGACATGTGAACGAATTAGCAGCAGCTCAAACATCACATATTTTAACAGCACCAAAGCTGCTTTTAGACCGCAGTACACAAGCCGTTAAAACGATATCTTTCCAACATGACAACACATTACAGAGGAGGCCGTGTTATTTAAAAAAAAAAAAGGTATTGAAATTGGATTTAAATGAAAAGCAGTTGGCTGACTTTATATCCTGGGCTTTTTTTGGTGGGCGGCGAATAGAGATGCTGTTAGTGTAGAGAGAACACAATAACACCTAACAAACAAACAAACCAACGCTGACTTGATATTTACACTCCTAGAAAATTCTGGGCAGTGATTAGGTTTTCTATTTATTTCACTGTTCTATTCAACTGGTCTGAAGAAAAGTAAATCTTGACCTCGAGTGGTTTTGTCTGTTTGGATAATTCTGCAAAAATGTAAACACTTTTGGACAGATCTGAGTTATTGCTGAAACCTGCCATACGTTAAGAATTTTAATTTCTAAATATTTATTGTATACCGTATTTTCTGGACTATAAGTCGCACTTTTTTTCATCCTTTGGCTGAGTTTGTGACTTATACTCAGGTGCGACTTATGTATTAAACTATATAATTTCACGTATGTTATTTTCACACTGACAGCCGCTAGGGGGCACTCTAGGCTTGTGTACTATTATCTATTACTTCCTTATTATGCATCTTGTGGGTGGTGCGATTTATACTTTGGAGCGACCTATAGTCCAGAAAATTAATTTTAGTGAATTAGTCATAAACACAATTATAACCAGAGTTACAAAAACTGAATATATAAGAAATATAGTTTTACATGTATGACCAATACATTTAGAAAAAGATAGTACCTGCCAAACCTGCTAAAGTGCCTCTGCTGCAGAGGTGGAATGTAAATTGAAAATCCAAGAAGTGTGTGTATTTGAGTGTATGTGCGTACGCCTCTACATTAATTCTTATCTGCCACGATTCAGGAGACAAATTGAGAGTCATTACAAGCAATAACCCCAAGCGGGGACAAATAATCTATCAAGTCAGGCACGTCTCATGTGCATTCTAGAACATTCTAAATCCGGCGTGATGCGTTCGTAGGTGGGACGCCTCGTACGATGCGAACAGATGAGGCAAAACTTGGACGTAGATGAGTCATTAAGAGATTGGAGCCGAGGATGTGAGTTAAAGGAGAGTGCTGGTACTTACAGCAGGTGCTAAGCGGTCCGTGGGGCCTTTTCACACTTGGATGGCATATTCAGAGAGAGTGTGTGATTAATGTGAATCAGAAGAAGAGGATGGAGATGTTAGGCTCCAGCTTCGTGGTTGATCTCCATGGTTACTGTAGGAGAAAGAGGGGGAAATAAGTTAATTCCAATAAGTGCCACTTCAATGCTTTAACTGGAATTTTCACTTGATTTTTAATACAATAAAATAAGATTCTTTTTTATGGCAGAACAATCGGTATTGTTAATCCACAGTAGTCCTATATGCACAATGGGGGCGCTGCACAGATAAAAGAGAACCACAGTCATATGCTGCGTCTCTGGACTTTACTTCGGGTCATTTATATTGGAGTGTAGTATCTTTATTGTACACATTTGTGTACATTAAAAGTTTGTTGAGAATACAAGCATCTTGTATGCTGTACAACTTAGAAGATGAGGCGTCAGCAGCTCATCTGCCAAACGCTTAAATTCAACATGGCTCCCACTGCCAGAACCAATAAGAACTGTGTATCTCTGCAGAGTAATCTGACCTGTGAATTGCAAATGATATATTTGGAGCTGTAGTCAAAGGCCAGATGTACCAGCTTGTTAATGGGCTATGAAAATAAAAACAATTAGCAAAAAGTCATTATTTAATGATATAAAACTAAGGCCATGATAAATGGGATTCATTTTGTGATTTGATTTCAATTACTGGCTAAATGAGCATTTCTAAAAATAACAGATTTTATTGCACTTCGCTCAGTTTGCTAATTGTTGGAAAATCACTAGAACTGGTGAACACCTTTGATTAGCCTAAAGATGGTTTTGCATCTTTTCATTCCATTCTGACCAGAAAATAGATACAAAGGCATGTTTGAGTGACGGCAGTGAACAAGACAAACTCTGTCGCTTTGTTGTCAGGTAGTATTTGTTTTTCAACAACTTCTGAAGGCAGTTTGAATAAGACTATCATTATACACACCAGAGCCATCGTTAGCAATGTTAGCAGTCCTGGTACAGACACCAGAGCGAGCGTTAGGCACTGCAGTCCTGGTACAGACAAATGGTGTAGCCAGCCCACCACAGACCATGTGATGAGGTTAAGTTTAGCTTAACATGATAGAATGAAAATATTTTGTCTTTATACACGTCTCGGTAGAGCGATGGGATTGGATTTCCTGTCGAGAATATCCTGCTATGACTTTTAGGGTGGAGGCTATTGAGGAATTTTTTTTTCTCTTCTTTTTAACCTTCACGCTGCATTTCTCGGTTTTCAGATGATTGACATTAAATGTTAAATATAAATCGTATATGGGGTGAAATCATCCTAACAATGTATTTCCTGGGGATTGTGCAAAGGTCATACATGATCACCAGCCGCAGATGCTGTTTAAAGGTTAAGGAAGCATCACCGTGGCGGCCTGGGATTTAGGGCTTCTGTCCCCACTTCATAAATTATACAGCCCTGGACGCCTGTAGACCCGTCCCCCTCCTGAGATATACATATAAATATATACAAAATGTACACCTCTGGTATGGCAATCAAAGAAAGTGATGGTGGCTTTTCCTCTCATGCAAATGAAGGTGAACAGAGTCGACTCCCATGTATGCACCGTGTATGAAACGCCATAGACCTGTGAGACCATTATCACATACTGCAGCAACACCCTCACCCATCACACCTCTAACAGGCTGCACCTCATGTTTAAATGCAAATCTCAGCCCCCAAAGAGCCTTGTAGGAAATACGTACAGTAGTACTTCAAAAATTCCTCCGACCAAGCCCTACCAACGCCACTTAGTGCAGCGTTGTTTCCCGTTTTACAATGCGGAGAATTAATGTAGATTTTAACTTAAAAAAAAAAACTACTGGAGAAGTTGCAAGAGCAGCAGGAAAGGCAGGAGCAGCCGATGGAGAGATAAAAATCTCCCGAGGCTCCTCCAGTGTTATTACACTAAGCCTGGTGGAGAGATGCAGAGCCACGATAACAACCTGTGTTTACAGCATGTCGCCGCGCAGACGGACGCATTAAACACCACTGTTCGCTGTTATGAATAATCGCAGATTATAAGAAGGCATTGCTGTGTCTAAATATGGCACAGCTGACTTCAACAGGAGAAGCGAGGTTTGATTCTGCAAAGAAAACCAGGTTTAAAAGCTGCATGGCATCATTCGCTCAAATCGTGTTTTCTTAATGCTCACTCTGTACCTCTGGATGTCATTCATCGTGGTAATAGGAGGAAGATTGCACAAACATAAGTGGATTTAACGGCTAATGATTGGCTGAAGGTTAATGTGTTTATTAGTATAATATATATAAATCGTTGAGATTCAATCGAAAAGTGGTTTCAAATTTCTTGAGCTGTTTGGTTCCCTGCTCGTCAACAGTAAAGGACTTCTCATAAAGATGAGACATAGTTGACTGGGAATAGCTGAGGGTTGCGGCCCCATCTGGACCAGTGCGACTGTAAAATCCAAGGTTATGTGAGCGGGGCGGGGTTTGTTCCTTCCAAACACGTCTTGACCCGGGTCTCGTCTTTATCCACACTCCATCACCTTAATCTCTAAAGAATCACCTCTGGCTCCAAGGAGATGAGGTAAGGGAGGGTGGACGTGAGGAGGGTGAGGGTGAGGGGTGTTCTTATTTAATAAAGGGACGACCTGTGAGGCACACAGCCATCGCTGAGGAAGGAGCTGTAAAAAATGTGTACTTTTACTCTGTGGCCCATATGTATTACCCATAAACTCTGTATCAGCATACTGACTCTTTAATGTATCACCACGCTGTCAACGGTGTCTCTACGACTGTAGACTTTGTTTTGTATCAGCTTTTCTGATTGTACTGAGGTTGCAGTGCTGCTTTTTTTTTTTTTTTTTTGCTTCTGTCTCACCCCTTCCTTTTTTTTTTTTTTTGCTTCTTTCTCACCCCTTCTTTTTAGCCTCTCTTCTCTCCCCTCTGCTGTCCCCAGCGTTTTACCCAATCACTCTTTGCCGAGGGAGACTGTTGAACACTTGACTCTTGGAGAAACTCATTTTCTCCAGTGGGTAGTGCTGTTTCTTCCAACGATCCAAAAACCCTAAAGGCTTGTGTACCAGTATCTTCTACTCTTGTACCACTGAAAATGTTCATATTTGTTATTTTCACACTGACAGCTGCTAGAAGGCGCTGGTGCAACTTATACTCAGGAGTGACTTATATATGTTTTTTTTCTTATTTATTATGAATTTCTTTTGACTGGTGCGACCTACAGTATACGTAATCCAGAAAATCAATATATATTTTTATATTTTCCTTGATGTATTTTCATCATTATATTGTACATCTATCAGCACTTATTTGTTGTTCTGGTCCAGCGTTATTCATAAAAAGTTATTTTTGTATCACAAGTATTAGGATTAATTCATTAATCATGACCATTGCTACTTTCAAAAAATATTCAAAATTATCTTTTATCCATTATTTTTATGCAGATGATAATCATATAACATACATCGTTACATTTACATAGAAATATATTACAGCAGGTGACAATTGGAAAATGACAATAGCCCAGCACTCAGAGCTCCATTTGGTCTCCTCGGAGATTAAACCGTTCATATTACAATTTTTTCTACTTATCCAAACGTCACCCCACAGCAGCCATGTATGAAATTGATGACTTTATGTCTGATTAGCTCTGAATCCCAAAGAGATCTCCTCCAGAGTCCGGCCTTAACGGTCTCATAGACGTTAAAAAAAGATACATTTGTACCGCCGTGAGGCGTCAGCAGCAGTTCAGAGAAATCTCCTCCAAGAGCAGATGCAATAAAAGCAGCCTTCTAGAGGTTCCATTTTTAAATACTCCGAGGGGGGAGTGTCTGTAATGCAATTTCCTAGTACTTGGTGTTCCCTGCCTGCAACCATCAGGGCTCCCCCTCACAAGTGTGGGCTGTTGCTTCATTGCAACATCAGCATTATGGCTGGAAAAGACGGAGGAGCTGCTCCTCCATCCTCGTACGTGGTCAAAGATCTCCGTGGACATCTACGCTCGCTGTTTATTATCAGCGTGAAGCCCACGTCCACGCCGGGGGGTGGAGGGCCGGGGGAGGTTATGATGTGTCTGAGTGAAAAAGCCTTGATTATGTAACAGTCTGAAAGGCTGCCCGTCGGCTTATTATGCAGGTCGGTGCATTAGTTTCCCATTTCTGCGTCTCTTACAGGACATACGGGCCTGATAATACAATAGACGTGGTTGTGAGTGCAGGATGCCGGAGATACATGTCAATTTTAGCTAATGCGTTTTTAAATTGAGACATTGATAATAAATCATTCAAACGCAAAATTATTAATGCCACTCTAGACATGGGCCACATGTAAGTTGTTTGTGGACAGGAAGTGGCGGCCATGCCGAGAGTTCGGCATCCATGGTATAGAGTTTTTCCACACAAAAAAAGTTACTGGCAGGCAGCCAGTCACGGAATTGGCGTGGACCAGATTTGGCCTGCGGGCCTTAGGTTTGACATTTGTGATTTAGAGCTGTGAGTTGGTTTTAGAGACAAACCTTCATCCAGAAATATGTGACCGATCACTTTACTGACACAACACAAAAATCCCATGACTTTCAAAGTCTCATATTAGACTAGAAAGTTTACTCCGCCCCTCTGGGGTCGACACAAGCAGCGGTGTCCCCTCCACACCCCCACCTCCCACATCCAAAGCCCTTACAAGGAGCTGACTGCACTAATTACAAAGGGGAGGAGGGTTATTTGCTCAGGAGGTTTCCCCATTTCAAGGCTCTGACATGGCTGTTCCTGTTCAAACTGACGCGTGTCGTGTCGAGTCGTTAACAGGTCGTCACACTCTTGAATTAATATTAAATATGAAAGGTTATAGGTCATTACAACCTAACAGCTGTAGTTGTTTTTTAACGGTCAATTTTCTGATATCCATGTTTGAGACATGAATGCTAATTGGATATTGATAAGATTAAAAAAAAAATGAAAGGTTGAATTTCCAGCTGCTTCCTCACAGTCCTTAATCATTCAGTCACCTAGTAAACCTGAGTATCCAGACGGACAATTAACCTCTAATTCAGTGGTTCCCAACATAGGGTGCAGAGATATAGGGGTAAAGTAAATTACAATTCATTTTTACATTCTACAGTGGGTTTTAAATGTTTTTACTTATTTATAGGGATGTCCAATAATATCGGCCGACGGATATTATCAGCCCGATATTGGCATATACTATAATATCTGTAGGAATCGTTATAGTTTTTTTTTACTTTGATAATGAAAACTTGATAACCCAACGCCGGCGTTTCATCAAATTATGTGTGCCCTAAAAATTGTTTTGGGGACAAACAGTTGTATATTAACGTGAAAGTCACTAGATGGCAGCATTGCAGCTCATTTAATTAATCTCATACTTTTACAGTGGTTTGTACATATTACTAGTAACTTCACATTGTTCAACCCTGAACATACAAACTACAGATGACCCAATGATCAATTCAATAACATTTCAAATGTGCTACGTCAGCTAGTTAGGAATTTACAGAAATGAATGGAGGTTCAATGACTCAGGGCCGACATGAATGCTGGCTCAGACCAAGCGGAAACACTTTAATGCAGCAGGTCAAAGCTGCAAGGTCACGACACCTCCGTCGTACAACAGAGCGTGTCGTGTTTGTTTTTATTAATTCTTTCCAAAAAACGTCTTCCACCTCATCCCAATTTTTGGCTTCCCCGTTAGGCAAACCATTGTCACTACCACAGATTTTCTCACTGCGTTTCCGACTTCCCATGTCTGAAAAGTACAACATCTCTCTATGGTCAAACAGTCGTGATGTCACTTCATATACCACGTTTTTATGAATGTGACTTCGGTTCAACTCATTGGTTTCTCACTTTTATGATAAAGTGACATTTGTGGGACGAGGAAAAACAGTCGGACAAACATGCCCGACGTTCAAGCGATAGGTTAATACAAAACATAAATAATAGTTTCTCCTCTGCGTGACACATTTCTTTTTTAATTTGTCGACACGACCTTGTTAATTAATTACCTTGAATAACGCAGCGTAATCTCTGCACAGATTCATCTTCAGAGTTCAAATTCATCATAAAAGATTTAGTCGTCGCTGCGAGCTCCTGACGTTATTTCACGATCGCTCCACTGCTTTAATGACAAGAGTGTGAGCACACTGGGATTTCTGAAAGACTGAGGTTCTTTTAGTGCGCGCAAATAATGGAGAAAGGAACTGATTCTCTATCATTTGAGGCACATTCTCGTGTCGTCCTGTCACCGAGTAGAAACAGAGCAGCAGAATAAGAGAATGGAGGTCCCGCTCACTGGTCACAGCTCCTGAGCAGTCACTGATATTTCAGAACCCTGCAGAAGGAAGAGTCTTTACCCAAGATTAACGATGTGTGTGTCTACAATATGAGGGGAAAACTCTGAAGCATGGAGATTCGAGGTGCCGTGGAAAATGTTAAATCCACCGAGTGTGTCGTTGTGTTCACGTGAAAGATGAACAATGTGCGTGTTTAAACTGCCCCAAAAATGAAGCAATAAAAGTCCACCCAAGCACAGGTCACGTCATTTGGAGCCAGTGCTTGAACAGCAGTGATATTAGAGTGCTTTCAACCGCGGTAACAAAGCCCTGCTGCCAATCCCAGAGCTCGCTGGCAAACAGCTCACTGACTGATTCCAGTGCAGGAAGCAGATCTGGACCGGAACCTAACTTCCACTCGTCGTAGAGTTTCCAGTCCAGATACTCTCATGCCAAAACCAACGCTGACCTTGATCTTTGTGTTTCTACACAAATGTAAACATGTGGTGTGGAAATCTGCTCAATTAGGATTAAACAAGCTGGAAATGGTCTCACAATGACACCAAAAGAGTCTGCAGGTTCTATTTACCGCAGATATTCCAACCAGAGATCAGTGTTAGCCTTGGTTTGTTACCTTAGCTGCAGAGCCAAAGATTGAGCACCATCAACCACTTTGGCAACCATGGAATTGGTGGTCGAAGAAGCCGTTTTTGTAGCGAAGGTTTGGGGACACAAAACTACTCCACCAAGACAGGTGGGTCGCAGAGGTACGAAGCTACAAAGGTCTTCACTGCTAGCTGCGCTAACATTTCACAGAAAGACACCAAAACCCATTTTCGAGACACCTCCACTTCCAGCATTTAGCCCCACACGGTGCAATTCATTTATGACAGATGTGCTGTCTTTTCACCGCCGCGTGGGTGTGATGACCCTCAGGACACACCTTACAACCATCTGGGTGTGAAATATCCCTGGTAACAAGAAAGTCAGCCAGGTTCCTTCCATGCATTATCTACCACTTATTACTTTGCATGGTTGCAGCAGGGGGCGCTGAAGCTAATCCCAGCTATCAAAGGGCAAGACCAAACATAAGTATAGCAGGGGGCGCTGAAGCTAATCCCAGCCAAAGGGCAAGACCAAACACAAGCAATTTATTTAATTTATTTTTTTTATAAATAAAATAATAATATCACATGATAAAGTTGTCTTTCATTTTAGAATGTGTGGTGACTACAGAAAGAAGAAAGAGTTAAAGCCCAGAGACACAACTAAGGCTGCAGAATGTCACTAAATGTATGATTTGCCCTTTTCTGGAGTCATGAAAGAGAGTCACAGCACTTGGTCTTCATCTTTTGCCAAATTTGTAATTGCTTTTTCACTTCCTTTGTCACACTTTTTTTTTTGTTTTAGTTTTAAGACGACCTGAAGGTTCTTTTATAATCTGCTCTTTATTATAATCCTTCCAAATGATATTCAGTCACTTTTGAAGTTGAACAAAGCCTGTTGGATTTCAGCCTTCAAACTGAAACCATGAAATCCCTTTTATCGGACGTAAACATGGCAGATATTGGCCTTGTCTTTTCGTAGTACGTCAGCAGTGACAGCTTATTAAAAATATCTGTTTGCGTTTATGTGGCGACTGAAAGAGATAAAGGGGAATTATGTGCTGTGTGGCGCACCTCCAAAGTAGAAGTGATCTCTTTTGGACCAGATATGAATGAAGGTTAATGGCAACCCTGTCAGGTTTCCTCATCTCTAAGGTATGTTGTCGAAGTACTGAAGTACAAGTGGATTCATGCTCCTGTTTCACTGACTAATTATGGAGCAGTAGAATTTTGTTTCAGAATTGATAGAACATGTTCAGGAGGAACAGAATAAATAACATTTTGTTTATACTTTGTGTTGAGCTGACCCTGAATTGATAGAACATGTTCAGGAGGAACGGAATAAATAACATTTTGTTTATACTTTATGTTGAGCTGACCCTTTATTTTTTACGACAAAAGTACTTGTTCTGTCAAGTATCTAATTTCAATACAAGTCATTGAAGCACCTTTAGAAGCAGCACTTGTGTTTTTAACGTGCAGTGCTTTACAGACAGATTTACCTCACAGTTCATTTGTGAGAGAATTAATGTCGCAGATTAATTATCATAGTTAACTCATAACTGGGGCAGTGGTGGCTTGGTGGTTAAGGAAGTGCACTTGGGTCCGGAAGGTTTTAGGTTCGAGTCCACCAGCTGCTCTGAGCATGGCACCGTCCCCCGTTCACTGCTGCCCCCTGTTCACTTTGGTGATGGGTTAAAAGCAGAGGTTCCATTTGGTTGTGTGTGCAGTGGTGAGCTGTGTCACAATGACAAGTCGTTCACTTTCACTTTCACTTTCCCTCATCCAGTTCATTGAAGTAATATGTGAATCTAGGATAATAAAATTAACAATGGTGAATATTGCTCATTTAGTAACTATATATATATTTCTCTAGTTAACGCTCTAATTTTTACTACCCAAATGTATTGTACCTAAAAGTAAAAATAAATGGTATATAATTATTTCACAGGCTGTAATCCTTCGGGTCCTTTGGAAGTCAGAATACTCACAGCCTCCAGATTAATAGCCATTACCTTCCATGGAAGTGAATATTTACTTTCCCCTGTGTCCGTGTGGTTGGTTTTATCTCAGCGCAGCAGAATGCTTTGTGCTCTGTCATCGTGGCCTCCGACGGTGAACTCAAATCCTTCACCACAGGTATGGGAGCGGGGCGTTGGAGAGTTTCGTTCACTGCTGCTCTCTGCTGATAACTTTAACATTTGACCACACATTGTGCTCCACTTATGAAAGCCTGTGCGCAGCGCCGTGCCTCCAAACAGATTCCCCCTTTTTTTTTTGTTCTGGCTCAAAGAGGAGAGCAAAGTGAGGGGAGAGGACGGCGAGCCAAAGGTTCCGGCGCTGCGCGGACTTGATTAATGAGCTTCCCTTATCGGCAATCTGCTTATTCTGGTTGCCGAGTTTGTGTCAGAGGATGAGGGGAGATGAAGAGAATTGCTAACAAGATGCACTTTTCATTCAACTCCGCTGTGGTCGGGTCTGAAATGATGATTCCCCACGGTCAGCGTTTTTTATTAGGTTACAACACGTGAGCGTGTTTTATTATTTTATGAAAAGGTTAAGACAGGGGCCACATTCTATTTTTTTAATCACTCTTTTGAATGAACACAAACTTAAAATACAGAGGGGTTTCGAAATATCTCAGATAGTTTTCTAAGTTACGAGAAAACAACTTTTGCAAGATCCAAGCTCCATTTTCCACTGGACATTGTTGCGCTCACTGTCGGCAGACCAGTCAAATAACTTCTTCATCTGTTTGTTATAGCAGCCAGTGGGCCACATGACACCACCCTCAGATGGTATCTGGGCTACACTGTTCATTTGACAAACCAGAAATTTGAGAGAATCCCAATTGGCGAGTAATCCGAAATCCTACACTAAACCGACCACAAATGCAACTCTCTCCGTCACCTAGCAACATGTTACCCATAATTAATTGGTTGTATGTCTGAAAGTGTTATCACCTTGGAACTTTTGATGTTGAGTTTCAGTTTCACACGAGCCAGAATTTGAACCCACTGGACCAAATAACCGGTCTTGTATTCTACAGTGTGTCATTTCCAGGATGTAGACCTTCTTTTCCTGTAAATGTACCTGTTACCCCCACGGCTCACCTCCTTTAACTCCTCCTCCTTACTTATAAAAAACAAAAATCAAACTGTCATCTCTTTACCAAAACCTCGTCTCCTCTTTAAAATGATCCTTTTAATCGACCTTGTGTTTGCTCTTGTCGGATGCGTACACGGCCAATGGAGCGTTTTCACGGAGCGTCTCCCCATCTCTTCGTCTTTTCCTCCCTGTCTATCCCTCCTCCGCTATTTCCTCCCTCACCAGTTCCTGCCTTTCTCGCCGCAGCCATTTTCCAGAGCGATTCCGGAGGATAATGGCACTCACAAATCATCCGCCGGGCAGTGGAGCCTGTGAAATTGATGTGCCTTCATTTCAAAACAATGGAGGTGCCTTATGAGGGGGTTCTTGTGATGCCATAACTTTAAGCAGCTGACAGGCCCGGGCAGGTGTGTTTTGGCCCCCAGGATGGGCAGTGGCCCAGTGAAAACCCAGCCAGGACAACTTAATCAATGAGCACATGAAGAGCGATGGCAAAGCTGTGGTGTAAGCAACCACCAGACACACTCCATCACTTTTCTCTGCACCAAGCCAGCTGTCAGTTGTTGGTTTGAAACCCAGCCCTCCTTATCTCCCCCCTGAGTTGACTAATGCGCCGCTGTCTCTCTCTCTTCTGCATCCAGTCCAACAGAACCGACACAACAATAAACAACTCACAGGCAAGAAGAATGGCCGCAAAACTTTATATATTCTCCCTTTAACGCTTCAACACAATAAAGTCTGATACTTAGGAGAGTTTCTCTGTGGGTTTTCAAAGGAAATTGAGAAATAAATACTGAATCAGGGGCAAGTGTAAGGCCAGCGTATAAATCTGTGGAGTTTTTTCCCTTGAGGAATGAGTGAGAGCGAAGGAAAAAAAAAAAACACTTTGATTCAAACCCATTAAAATCAATGAAATATTTTTTTCTTCTCTTGAATAAAAAAGCCCCTTATCCATCATACATATTTTAATTAATTTTGCCTCTGCGGTTAATGTCATTTTTGAAAATCTATAACTGTATGGAAAGATTAAAAAGCCACTTGTGCGCTAAAAAGAATTATTGATGACCACGGAGAAGGTCTTTAATTGGAAATTGATTGACTTGGCTGGGTTACACCTGGTCTCATAACATTTCACATCGTTCATACGTTTGATGCTGCCCCCCTCCCCCATCCCCTACGCCCCCTCCATCAGCAGCTCTGCAGCTGGAGAAACGACTCCGTGTTTTCTCGACACATCCAACACATTGCTTCAAAGTGACAGGACAGGGATGAGCTCCACATGACGGATGCAGCGTTCCCAAGCTGTGAGAGCCGGTGAAGGTGCCAAGCCTCGTATCTGTGTTTCACGTGCAGTGAGCTGTGCAAACAAAACTCACTCTGGTGTAAAGAAAACAGAGTAAACTCTAGTTTTTTTCCCCCCTTTCCTTCCTACAGATGGTGTCTCTCTGTAGTGGAATACAACTTTCTGCTGCCGTTTTATGTCATTTCTGGATTTTTCACGTTGAATATGTGCATTTAAATGACACTTCAGATCCACTGCCTTGTTCCGTTGTCTACCGTAGTTGGTTTCGGTCACTGTGAAACTCCCTAAAGACGACAGATGAATGTAATGTTTTCAATTGGCCACACTGTAATTCCAACCAATTCCAAAGATCTAACAGCTCCGTGCCTCCTAGCGAGACCCGCCCCTCACTTTGGGAAATTCAGGGCACAATACAGCAATGTCATTCAAAATGATAAATATAAGGTTTCTACACAGCGTTGTCCATGTACTGAGCAGACTCGCCTAAAATTCCTTTAACGGGGGAAAATAGTCAAATTGACTTTTTTGTGCACATGCATACAAATATATTATCTGATTAACCTGAAAAAAGTTATTTATTGTACATAATGTCATTTGGACAATCTTTGTGTTAATATTCTAAACAAGACTTCCTGAATGTAATTGTATGTAAGGGTCAGAAACTTCTCCTGAATGTGCATAATCAAGCGTGTATGCAACGTAGAACACGTTCAAAAACTGCTCCCTAACATCGTACTAACGGACAAGGACTTAGATTTGAGTTGAGGTCTGTAGGTTAAAGGTCATCTGAGATGAACTGATAACTGATAGAGTTGGTTTGTTGTCAGCTGGTCCACAGGTTAGCTCATCTTCAGAATTAGACAAAAGGATCTACTTTAATTACTTTGTGACAAAATTAAACAATGGGAAATGTAAATGATGAAAGCTGCAAAAGTCAACATATATGTTGATGATGTGATTCTTCTTTCATAATGCAAATGAAGTTCAAAGCCAGCATTCGCACCTCGGGAGAGACCCAAATTTAGCTGCTCCATTTTTTCCTACTGGTAACTAAAAATATAACCTGGGAATAATTCCAGCATTTCCATGAAAATTACAAATAGTCAAACTTGCAACCGATTACGTGGACATGGATTAATTTAATTACGTGACGAGAGCCAGCGGTTTGTGAATCGCAGCTCAGATGTTTCATCTGATTTCACCAGCTGTTCTTTTGAGTTTTTATCACCAAATTAAAACTGAAGACGTTTCTGTTGCGGACGTTTTTACACAGATATTTAGCGAATGCAGCAAATGGACAGAATGATTTCTTTTATGTTTTGAAACATGAAAACCGAAACAACAAGACAGATTGCACCAAATCATCTTGGAAATGTACAACACGACATAAAACAAGGCATAAAACACTGTGTGGTCATTTTGATATTTTGCTCATTTTCACAAATGAGAACCCAGTTTTTCTGTAGGATTCGCAAATGAGTTTACAAATACCCAGAATTCATCACTCTGTGAATCCCAGAATGCAGAGAGACACTGCAGCCTCAGTGCTGACAGCAGGAGGTCTGATTCACAGAACCGTTTCACTCAGAAAAATAATTTTCCTTTCATTTGACGTTAACGAATGATCTCAGAGCTCGACTCTGTCATCCCCACGTTCCATTTTTTTTCTTAAAACACAGATCTTTTAAAAAGAATTCATGACCCAGTATCCATTAAAAACTAAACTGTTTGATTTCCAGATCATGTGAAGTGTGTCCCTACCATCTTGCAAGCCATGATTTGTGAGACACTACCATATTTGCCTACATGCTAACATCCGAAATCCATGCTATTTTACACTTTTTCTTAAAATGTGGACACGAATCCATGCTATTTTACACTTTTTCTTAGAGCTCGCAAAATGTGGACACATTTATATAAACAAAGCAGTACCACCTGAAACCATGAGGGGCAGTGTTGAACAACGACAATAAAAATAAAGCAGCAAGAAGAAGACAACTGAGGAACAACAGGAATAGAACATCATCACCACCTCCTCCCTGTCACCATGTTTTTATTGTGTGAAAAACTGATGCTGCCCGGAAATAAGCGAACTCTGCACTGCCCCCAGTGGATATAATGATTAATATTCATATCAGACATCAGGCTAGACTGGAAGTGATGTTTAAAAGTAAGGAAACTATTGCAGTACATAAAAGGAGCAACAACTGTACTGCATACTCCTCGCAAGGAAAGACTTGGATGAGGACGAAGACGAGGAGTCCGAGTTTGTCATGAAAAACTACAGATTTCATTATGAGCCACTTGTTTGATTTATATCCTCTACTCGTGCATTATCATTGAGTCTGCTTTTGTGAAATGTCACCAACATAATATGGCTTCTCCGAGAACTGTTTTCAAAGTTCTAACACGTACCGTTACGTAATGGACTCCTTTTGGCCGGCTTCTTTGTTTTCCATCTTCTCCTTTAACAAATGTTTCTTCTTTCTTTTTTTTTTCCAACACAAATGTCACGAAAAGGCCAAAAAAAAAGTTTGAAGATGTCACAGCTGGCAAACGACAGCATCCATACTTAATCTTCTAAATCTGAGGGAGATGTGTTTTGAATTTGCCTGAATAGATTCATTTCATCAGTGGACAGACACACAGACACACACACACTCACACACTCAGTTGGTTTGTTTCTTCATGCAAACAGTGTGCACCTCAGACCTAATAAAGTTGCAGGTTCTTAAATGGATTAGGCATCAAGCTGCAGGAGCACGAGTGAGCGCAGCAGACGGAGACCGTCTCCGTGATGAAGAGAAGACATGCATGGCTGCTCTGTAGACTTCACGCAGACCAGCACCTGACAGGAGAAACCAGGGGACTGTAGAAAGCTTTGTGGAGGCTGTGGGGGGGCGGAGGGGGACTCCCCTCGACCGCCGATGTATGTACGCACGACAGCCAGGGTCAGACATTGCGGGCTGTAAATGCAGCTGTGAGCGGAACGACAGGCAGAAGAAAACACCTCACCATGAATGGTGCACATCTCCTCCTGTCAGAACCAACCAAAAGGAGGTGACGGAGGTCAGGCTGGTGAAGAAGGCGCAGCCAGAGAGGTTGTCAATGCTGCTGACAAGGAGATGGATGAGCTGATTACTTTAGGGAGGCCACGGTCCTACAAACCCCATTACCAGACAGGACGCTTCTCCTCAAAATAAAAAAAATACGATGAAAATTCAAATGTGTTGTTTAGTGATGTAATGGAAAATGTATTTGTCTGGAAGATTCAATATACCAGCATGCACTTCAATCAGCGTCCGCAGAGAGTATTACTTCTTGCAATTTAAAGTTGGTTAAGCCTGTTTCTGCAGATCAGGTCAGTTGTCTTCAACTGGCATCCCGGGGGCTTCCATAATTCTATAATGAACATCACAAAATAATGTTCGACAAAAATGCAATTTTTTTGAACCCCAAAGTGCCTGTTAAGAACAAAGAACTAAGCCTAACCTTTAAAACCAGATCTGGACTGCATGCAGGCCAGTCTAGCTAACAGACGCACCGTATTGTAATTTGTAAAATGTGCGAAAAAAATCGGTATTGTTCCTGATGGAGTCTTCGGAAAATTATCAAAGGACCAATACCGGAATGATACGGATCATGAGTATCAGATCAATGCAGCCCTAGCTAAAAGTAGTTTTTTCTTCCTCGCAGGTGGTCAACCATGGTAAGACCACTACTTCTTGTGTTTCTCGTCTTTACAAAATGATTGCGAAGAATCTCATCTGAGGCCAGAATTGCCTGATTTTCCAACTGTGCTCTGTGTCCAAGAACCGATTCTGATCCCAGTGTTGACATCACCGTGGCTTCCTGAAGGCAGCAGCTAAATTATACTGCCCCCAAATCTCTGCATGAAAAGGACAATTATTGCAGGAGCATGAAATGGTGAAGAGAGGAGCAGGGAGGTAAAGGATCAGGAGAATGATGAAGTGGTGAAAGATAGAGTGTACGTGTGTGGGACAGGAACGGAGGACGCACGAGAAACCAAGTGACCAAATAAATCACCCGCCAACAGATAATTGGACGAGCTGCACTCAGGAGACGGCCGCCGCGCCGTGAAAAGTGACACCGTGAATTGCAATTAACTCTGAGGAGAAGGAGGAGCCCTGGGGTTTCGTTCCCTCCGGATTCATTTGTCGGCTGCGATACCTGACAGGACGGTCGTCATAACCAATCGGCTGCCCTGCACCAATCATCATCATCGTTTAACTGTGTGATTGCATGTCTTTCTCCAAGGAATAAGTGTTTAAGGAGAAATTCAAATCAATGTAGAATATTCTGATACAAAAATGACTCTGATGTACAGTGTCTGGCTCGGGGCCCCACAGTGGCATTTGGAAAGGATTTATTCGGACCCTTTTTAGAATTTATCGTTTTATGCCTACAAATTTATTGTTTGTAGTTTTGTACTTTTTGGTTTATCTTATTTTTTCAAACTGCAATATTGTCGGTGTTGCATTTTTTTATTTTAATTTTTTTAATTAATATTGTTAAACACTGCTAGTGTTTATTTAATTTTTCTGTTCTTTTCTTTTTTCCCCTAATTAATTGATTTATATCAAGCTAAAGAGTTTAGTAAAATTTTGTCTAACGGATGAATATTAATATTGTTAAACACTGCTAGTGTTAATTTAATTTTTCTGTTCTTTTCTCTTTTGTCCTTTATTAATTGATTTATATCAAGCTAAAAAATTTTGTAAAATTTTGTCTAACGTATTAAATTTTTTTGTTTCTATTTGAAAACAACCAAAATGAGTTTACATTATCCCAGCAGATAGAATCCACCCTCTGCGCCCCCTCCCTGCCCTCGTCTTCCTGCAGTGTGTAGAGGAGTGATTCTGTGTGCTTTATGTTTATTTGCTGAGCAGTTCCACAGTTTACAGCTCCCAGAGTTATTGTCCTTCTGGTCAGAGCAGCTCAATCGTCTCTTGTCTCCGTAGGGTCCTGAAGCAGCAGCGTCCCCACGGCCCAACGGCATCCCATAATAACACAGGGCCAACGTCCACACCCTTACATGCAATTTAAAGATAACATCACGCTGCTGAAGCAAAAGCAAATTTACCTCATAACGGGAAAGATTCCACCCGGCTTAAAACTTCCATCAGAACAGACACAAAGGGAAATAATTAGGTGTTGTATTAAATTAATCTCTCTTTTCCTTTTCTCCTATTTATTTAATTCCAAATTTTAGTGTAAAAAAAACTAAAATAATGATGGTTGGAGATCCCTAATAAACACAATTATATTTTTTTCTACCTTGACACAAACTTTAAAAATTAACTTCTTTGTTAATATAACCTTTAATTCTGTTGTATTTAATCTTTCGGGTTATTAGCAGGATGTAATTGGAAATGGATTAGTTTTCTAATCGGACTAATGAGAAACCTGCAGAAAATTTCCGACAATGAAAGTTGTCAGAGCGTCCGTCTGTCTGCCCTCCTGTCCTCCTCTGTTTCTGGGTTAATCAGTGTCATCACTCTCACCTGTGTCCTGGTAGTCCCTGCTCGTTTGTCTCCCTGCTGTCACCTGGTGCCAGGTGTAAATATACCAAAGTATTTTGCTTTGCTACACTTGAAAAGAACCCATTACTATTACTATAAACATTCAAATGCAGTGGGTTTTAGTGGCGGGAATTTGCAGTTTACTCATTCAAATGGATCATGGAACGTATGCCGCTTGTATTTGAATTGTTAACTTAAATCAAGTAGTTGCAGATTGGACGTAAGACTTGTCCTTTTTTGCCTCAAGTTATTTAACGTTACTGACTAACTTTTACTCCAAAAAAACATTAAATCACAGTATTTTCTGGCCTATAAGTCTCTCCAGAGTATAAGTCGCACCAGCCAAAAAAGTTTGGATTCAGGTTAGCAGCTGTCCATGCGAAAATAACAAACATGTAAATTTTCAGTGTTACAGGAGTAGCCAATACTGGTACACAAGCCTAGAGTGCCCTCTAGAGGCTGAAAATAACAAACGTGAAATTATATCTTTTAAAACATAAGTCGCATCTGAGTAAAAGTCGCAAACCCAGACAAAGGATGAAAAAACGTGCGACTTCTAGTCTTTTATTTTACTCAAGATTTTCAGGTAGGTACTTAAGGCAAGTAAAAATACTTTTACTTAATACTTAGTACTTTTTTCACCTGTGCTCCCGTCTCAGCTCGTCCTTTCTCAGATCATCGGTCTGTTGAGGGTTTCTTGAGGTTCCTCATTCCTGTTTTGAGATTTTCCTGAATGTGTTCGTTTCTGCCTGGTCCTGGAATTTAAGTTGGGACTGTTAAAATAAATAGTTTGCACCTCATCTGAGCGCTGCACTTGGTCCCAGCTGCTTCCTGACTTCACTAGAGTTTACACGTATCTCCGTTAATAAGGCAATAAATACGATGAAAGCCAATGAATAGGAGTCTGAAAATAAATCTACATTCTCAGCTCGGTAATTGTAGAGGAAACGTTATTAGAGTGAAAGACTTGATGTCAGAGCTGAACACTGTATACCACATCTGATGTTTCATTACCTGTGGTTTAATATGTACAGAATCTCATGTTTCACTTTGCAAAGTTAGAATGAAAATCTGAACTTGTTGTTGGCATTTTGTTGAAGGTTTTTTAAGGTAGTTTTATTCCGAGGGGGCATGGAGGGGGCACAGCGAAACCATTTATTTTAATTTCAAATTAGTTTTATTTATTTGTTGGGAAAACAAATGATGGGTTTGTTGTTTTATTTCCTTTGTAGGAGTGACTGTGATGTCACAGTGTAGCTCACAGTAGACAAGAGGAAGGAGTTCAGGGCCAACAAGAAAATTAAACGAAGCTTCAAATCTGTTAATTACAAAAAACTTTAGTTTAATTTGGGTTTTCAAAAGTTCCTTCAGTTTAATGTATTCCTGTTTTCTATAATGAAAAACGACATCACTATTCATGTTCTGGAGGTTGGGAATTGTCTAATTTATGTGGCAAAGTTTTTTTGGCAACTCTGGAGTCTCCCGAGGCACAAAGGGCTTTGGTTTGTATTATGTTTCTGGGAATGTTTTCCTTCCTTTTATTAAAATTCGAGCTCTTAAAACTAGGGACTAAGGAAAGAAAAATTAAAAATTCAAGACTGATTTTTGACTTCAGCCTGTTCAGCCGCAGCGTCCAAAAGAAGCGCGGCGCTGAGCCAATTGATACCCCTGTCCCATCGACACGGCTAACGGCTTCCATTAGGAGGTGACCGGCGGAGTCAGACTCCCATGATTCCCATGATTTGGTGGCCATGTTGCAGCACAGCAGTGTTTTTTTTTATGGTGACACATCAATGACTTAATTTTGAAATTTGACAAAGTCGGTCTCTCCTATTTTTTTCAGGTGCTTTTGTAAATGATTTTCTAGGAAATGGAACCATATGGTTTAATACTTTTCCAGTTCCAGTGTTGACGGAACTTTTTTTTTGCATGGAATGTTTTGTCCTGATAGTTCATGCATGGTGACATGTTTATTAGGGTTAGTTTACTTTAGTTTAAGGATGTTTTAACCAGTGGTTGGGCTATCATGGCTGACACAGGAATGTTGATTGTTTTTTTGTTTTTTATAATTTCTTCCAAGGTAGTTAAAATTCACAATTCTTTTAATTGTTTAATAAAGTTTTTTGATGAGTTGATAGAAGTAATTTAGGAAATTCCTGTGATGGGTAGAATGTGAAATGTATGTTACTTGAATACAGACTGTAGTTACTGCAAAAATTTTTATTAACTATTCTCAAAGAGTCTTCTGAAGAGTCTTTGAAAGTCCACCGACTCCACAGGATTAAAAGCAGATGTCACCAGCTGAGAGATAAATGAGCACACCTTCAGCCCCCGACGTCTCTCATCTTCAGTCAAGTGTAGTTTGCTCAAAGTCCAGCAGTGAAGAATGGATTCTACACCTCTGTCCCTGCACCAGTAAAATCTGTCGAGCGTGAGAGTCACGTTGGACGGCTACAAAAACTCCAAGTTGCAGGAGCTACAGCAGAAAGGTTTTTGCCTTTAAAATTTTCTTTAAAATATATTTCTGTTCATTTAAAGAAAAATTTACATCAAATTATTTTTGCTCAATATTTCATTTAGTGTTTTTAATGCCACGGTCATTTGGGCTAAATTTACCGGCTATGTTTGTTGCATATTTTAAAAACTACATTATTTTTTTAACCAGAGTTTTAACTTTATTTTAGCCCTAATAGTCCGCAGCATTTACTGTTGTTGATAACATAGAATCACTTTTGATGCTAACACTGAGAAGCTAACTCGGTTTGACAAAACCTAGCATTTTTTGGATAATATTTATCTTTTAAGCTGTATCTTAGTTAGATTGTTTGTTAGGACTTAATATTTTTAGACATCGTGACTATTTTTAAACTATTTTTTTAGTTTTTTTAAGCTAGCTAAAAGCTAAAATGAAGTGCTGTTGGAAGTCAAATTATTTTATTTATTTTTTGCCAAAAACAGGAGCCAGCCTTAGAACTCCACTTAACAGAAAAATGGGCTTTTTCACGAGTCAATCCACGGAAATGCTCCAAAAAACTGAATTTGTTTCCTATTTATCCACCACATTTTATAAACCCTGTGATCCCCGCATGAAGTCACGCTCAATTTTTTTGCCCTAAAATCTCTCTTTTGGAAAATCTCCCCCCAGAAAAGTGTGACAAACCACTACAGTAGCGATATGACTCGCGACCTCACTGTGGTTTATGATCAGACATGTCTTCTCTCAGCTGTGACTGTTTGTGAGAGGCCTGTCAGAAAGAGAGGGCCATCAGAGAGTGTGAGCACGGGGCGGCGAGAGCCTCACACTGCGAATCCCACCCCACAGTGTGTGTTTGTGTTCCACTGACACAGTGTACTCTGGACTCTGTCGGCAGTGCTGTTCCTGTCAATTCCAATAACAGTGTTTCAAATAGGCTCCTCGCTTCGAAACAGCCTGTCAGCTCAACGGGGGTGGAGGGATGGAGGGGTGAATGGGGGTGGGGGGTGGCAGGAGTTCAAAAAGAGTGTTTTGGAAAATTTCACAAAAGGCACGAGACAAAGTTGGACAACCGCCCTAGATGTGTTCAATTTTCCATCTGGCTGGCATTTGCCTTCCAAATGTCAAATCATTCACCTGAACGAACCACAAAGAACCTTCCAGCATCCTCCTTTGTTGATGTCAGACCGGTGAGGAGCAAATCTCCTGATTGTGTCCAGAGTCCACTGGACTCTTAAGGTTGAAGGCCAAAGGTATGAAGTGAGAGAATCCAGGTCAGTGTCCCAGAGACACACAGGTCAACATGGGACAATCTCCCGACACGTTTTAGTCACGTTTTATCCCGAGCGCGAACCTCGTGACATCATGCTTACTGGTAACCTGAAATAACACCGCTCCACTGCACGGGCCAGTGATTTCATCCCAAATCTGCCGCAGCAAAATCAGGACGCCCATTTTTGCTGAGAGGTGAAGAAAAATGAGAGGAAGATGGCCACACCCCCCTCCCCCAGCAAATGAGACAGCTGTATTTACAACCACTATCTGGCCTCCGTCTCTGTTTTACTTTTACAGAAACAATGCCGACAGTGTGTGTAAATT
>NC_024314.1:20365127-20373098 GCF_000523025.1 Cynoglossus semilaevis | reverse complement strand
TTCCAGGCACTGGACGAGTAACACGGAATGAACCCGGTGAACACCTGAGCCACCGGACGCGTCCACACAGGAGTCACGTAGTGACCCAGAATCCACACACAATAAGAGGAAATGATTGTTCCCAGGCTCATTACTGACTCCTGCTGGGCGACGCATTGGTACTTTGCCCTTGGGGTGTCCATTTACACCTGGCACGAGATTTTCATCTCGTATCCAGGTCATATGAGGGTATAATTTAACCCTGATTACCCCTTTACTCCGAGTAGTGACGCTGAGCTGTTGGAGACCTAATCAGTGTTTCCAGCTCTGGCTGCAGTCAGGTCATAATGACAAAACAAAGGGAGACTGAAGGTGTAAACAGACTGTAAATAACAGTCAGAGTAGCCCACACACGAGGCTAGCATTCGGGCGAAACTTTAAGCTAATTTTCCCATAATAAAATCAAAATTTTGAGGGGTTTTTTGTATCATTTTAAGTAATCTTTTGGCCAATTGTTTACGATTACTTTGCTGACCTCATTACCTTTAGCCTATTTTGCTTATTGTTACAATGACAACAGCGTAAAAATAACTGATTTCGAGCTACTGTCATTATATTTTGACCATCTTTAAGCAGGTTTTTAGGTTCATTATTTAGCTTTCGGTTGGCTATAGGTTAGCTTTTGCGATCAGTTAAGCCTCTTAGCTCCACATATTGGTGTAGCCCACAAAATGGGCTACAGCGATGTTGGGCAGTGTTTTTTTTTTATTATCCATAACAGCTTATGCAGTAGTTGTAATAGCCTCAATGTAGTACCTCAAAGTACCACTAGTAGTACCATTAAATGTCCATCTAAGACTACTACATGAAGAATCGGTTGTGCAGGTGGTGGTGGTGGTAGTGGTGGGGGGGGGGGGGGGGGGGGGTCACTGGCTTCTAATCATATTTATTTTTGATTAGAATATAAATGTTGAGGAATTACTTGTTTTATACTTTTAACAAAAGATTTTCTGAGAAAAAACTCCAGAAGGAACTAAATGAAGCAACAAAAAATAAACAGACCAATAAAAAAACTAGCAAAAAATTAGCAGAAACATCAAGCTCAATAAAAAGATAATTATACATTTCCCTAAAGAAACTTAACTTCCTTTAAAACACTCCCTAAAGGCAGAAAAAAAAAACCTCTAGAGAAACAGGAAGTTCTACGACCTGCTGGTTAGCCATAAAAGCTAATGTTCGCAGAGATTAGCCTCCGGGTTTGAATCCTGGACATGCATGTTACAGACTAATGCATCTGTAGTTAATCTCCTGTTCCATGTGACGCAGTACGTGGCATCCCTGGCTACAGAGAGCTGCAGTATTAGATCACAATCACCCCTCCATCTTAGCTACATTCACACCTGAACTCTCCTATGGTCACGCTCCATCTGACCGCAGTCCAATCTGCCAAAGTGAAATTTAATGCCTGCCATGTACGGGGGCACCGCCATCGCTCAGTTACACTTACGCTCGGTGGTTCTCCCACAGGGGAGGGGCGCACGGGGGGGATGAGGTGAGGTAAATGATGTTTACCTTTTGATTTGATCCATAATATTCAGGGTCAGGAGCAGTGTTTATCTGCCCAGTGTGTACACAGTATTGAGCTTTTGTGTCGAGCCATCTGTCTCAGAGGCTGCTGCAGCCCAATCCAGCTTTCTGTTCTTTTTTTTTTCTCTCCTCTGTCGGAATGTGAAGTGGATAATCCTTTTATACAGTCGACAACAATGTGTAAACAGCTCCGACGTTTGCTTTTCCTCTGTATCTTCCAAAGAAAACCACCAGTAATGAAAACCTCCACTGCTTTTACAGTAAGTACGAGTCACAGTAACAAATAAATTGGTGTCTCAGAGAAGACAGAGTTCGATAGAATTGTAAACGCAGAGAAGCCGGATCAGGATACAACGTGACGTCTTATTTTCCCCGATCACATGTTCTCTTTGGCTGAAAATTAATACTGAACAAACAATGACTCAACAGCAGCGTATTCGTCTGAAAGACAGAAAGTATCGCAGTACTTCAGTTTCTGCTTAAGTTCGTCATGTCTTTTGTGTATCATTATTGACTCTCTCAACTCTTTATCAATTACCAGACATTTTAGTGGACCCCATTTTAATTCCAGGTGACCCCAGGTGTGGTTGCAGCTCTAAGGTTGAATCTTCTGTGTTTACAATTTGAAATATGTTTGGACAGCCTGCAGATGCAACTTAGCCTTTTTCCTAGCACACTTAGAGCATCACTGCCATCCCTTGATTAGCTTAGCTTATCTAAACCTGACTAAAGTCAGCGACTGTGACATTCCCATATTGTAGATTGAAGTAGATTAAGTGAAATTCATTGAGAGAGAGACTGGGATTTATGCTCGAGAAATACAGGGATTAAATCTCTTTTTCCTATGACAGTTCAAGCATCACTGCCATTATGCTTCATCCTATAGAGGTCATGGTCATAGTTTTATTTTCTGCCCAATATGCTCCTCCCTACTGTAAAGGTCCACATGTCCATCCTGAGTGGGGGAGTGTGTTTGCAGGGTGTGTTTCTTCCTGTATCAGGTTGGGACATGCAGAGTGCAGTTAAAGCCTGTGTCCAGCTATTTTTAAATGAGCCCCTGTGGCAAGCAAGAGCTAGATTTTTTTCTCACCATGGATGCTTTTATATCTCTGGCTGCTGGCTGCCTACCTGTTTACTGACTGCTGTGAATTTGAGACCTCCTCAAAGGTAAGAGATGCATACGAGGTGACGATTCCCCAGTTAAAGATGTATGTGCAGTGTCTCGGCTACACCTGGCTTCGACCCCCACCCCACCCCCCAGCCAGTGCTTTGCTTGTAGTGTGAGCTGCTGTTCACAGCCTTGAGGCTGGTACTTTACAGTGCGAGGAGCACAGCATGACGCATCTCTCTGCCTTTCACTTCTCCCGTGACATCCTGTTAGTTCATCCCCGTGGTGCTCTCGCCATCCACCTGCCAAAAAACAAACAGTGTCCCTCAACAAACTCCTGCCTCCCATTCATGAGTATGAACCGATTCAAGAGCACAGGCTGTGCCGCCGCAGCGCCGGTGTTTGTCAGGGGCTGAAACAAACAGCACAGTTCCCACTAAGGCAGTCGGTGAGTGCATGTGAGTTACTAATGGAGGTTTAGCAGGGGTTTACAGTCAAAACACAGTAGAGGAGCTGATCAAACAAAACAAAACAAACAGAAAAATGTCCTCGTGTAAACCAAGAACATCTGTCAGCACACGGCTCACTCCCCATGTCTGGAATTCCAACTTATTCATTCTGTACAGACAAACTATTCTCGTATTTCTTGTTCAAATACAAATGTTGAGTAAAATACAAACCTGTGTGTATTATAAATGATTGAAAATGTTAAAGAAATCCACACGTTAGCTCCACCTTTCCAGGCAGACAGTGATGAATAGAGGAATGGTCCATTTGACCGTAATAAACCAGCACATTCTCCTGTTTCTGCAGAAACGAATGGCAGCTTTGCAGGTTAACACACGAGTAGAAAACAGACTTGTAAATAACAGCAGGTCCGTAAGCGTATGTAGCAGCGTCTATTTGTGTGGTTTATCTTTTGTAATAAACAGCCTCTCTGATACTCTGCACAGCTTTTGTGTCTCTACTGCCAACAAATAAAAATCTAAGCCAGACCTCACATAGACACAGAATGATTACTGTTTGCAAACAGTGGAGACACCGTGCCAATGATAGTTGAATAAAAATATTTACTGATATATTTCTAGCTCTGAGCTCGCCTTGTTTTTCTTGGGGTTTTTTTTTTTTTTTTACACCTTATGTCATCTACACTTTTGTTTCACTTTGGTTAATTTAGGCCAAAAGCTAACATACATTAGCTTTTATGATTTTTGCTAACAAGCACAAATGTTTGCACATCTGTTTTCCTAAAGTTGTCGCTAATAATTTAACAATTTCATTCTTTTTGTTTACTTTGGCTTTTAGCTTTTTTTGCTTGTAAGTTGTTTTCCAATACCTAATAAGTATCCAAGATGAATTGATTATTTCATTATTTTCTCACTTGTCAACCTTGTTGTAAAGAAAACTTTGAGCAACGACAACAGAGCTCATTGAGAATCCTGAAAGGCTTCCTGCTGGAGCCCCTCAACCCTCTGCCCTTGTTTGCAGATACAAATAAGGGGCTTAAATGGTTCATACCAGGACATGTTTCCTTCCCTGAACAAGAACCAGCAAATCCTCTGTGTTCAAAAGGGAACAACGGCGACAACAGCCTCTGACATCATAAGCTTGGATTTCTTCCCACGTAACACCAGGCGGCCTCGCTGTCACTTAATTGCTTGTTAGTGTTCCTGACCTACAAGGAGGAATAAGTTCCAAAAAAAAGGAAATAAAATCATACCCACTCAAGTTTTGCTGTCAAAAAGACAAGAGTCAGGGCTACTAAAGTCACCTTAAAGATTTCGATCATGAAAGCAGTGCTTTTCGGTTTTCATCCCCGACCCTTCTTCGATGCGTTAGCCTTTCTCTGTCTGATCTCTTTGCAGTTATTGTTGTGACAAGGAGGCAGACTTTTGAATAAAGAGTTTTGGAGAAAAAAAGGGGATTTGGACTCAATACCGTCTGCTTGGCACGGTCTGCTGAAAACAACCAGGCAAAATGAATGTTCTACAGAACCATGCGATCACTCCTGAGCCAAGGATCTGGCTGGAGTTATCGCCTAGTACAGCTCGAAGTAATTTGAAGTGAAGGGGAGCAGAGAATGATGTCAGCTGGACATTCCAGCCTTTTGGAAGCACTGGGATCTCACAGGCTCTAATATGAGCAGAACAAATTCTGAATTAAGCAGTATTTAAAGTCTATTGATAAATTATAGAATCTCAGTTCTGATCCTGAGAAGAGTTTTTGACTGGGAATTAAGGGGAAAGTGATCAATGTGACCAATTTATATACCAATACTAATTTAAGTCTTTTTGGAATCCAGTCGTGGGCTGAATCGGATGTTTCGGCGTACCAAATTGGCCCCGCGGGCCGCCAGTTGATAATCACATATGTATGTTTTTGGGTAAATCTGCATCGGATTTGGTGGGAAAGGCGTCACAACGTACTTCATTACATCGTGCATTTCTGGATGTCTTACCAGCGTGAGGAACCTAGTCTACTCATCTTCTATTTTAACTTGGAAAAGTCTACTTTGGAAAAAAAGAAACTTGTTTTCTAACGACTTCATCCAGTTTTGGCCCAGGAGGGAGCGCCATCCTCTACAGTAGGAGTTCCAACACTAGTTTTCCTTCCCCTGCCTCGTACAGATGCATCTGTATGAAGCCAAGATTGAAAGAGAGCTTCCCATGATGCTCTTCTCTCCTCCTCCTCCACCTCACCATCTGTGCGTGTTCATATCACTTGGCTTCCCCTCCGTTCTTTTCAAGCTTCTTTCAGTAGGTAGTTGTAGCTCTGGAGCTGACTCTTACTTATTGTACCAGCGTTTTTGTTCGACACCTACTGCAGTGCTTAAATAATACAGTACTCTATAACTGTTATACTTTCACCACACATCAGTGTTCCCTTTATTTTCATTTACCTTTAAAAGTTTCTTCTTCTTCTACGTTTTTTTTACATGAAATTTACGACGACCTGTTCATGAAATAAAAGCGTTAACAAAAGTGTCACAGACAAACGAGCGCCCGGTGGTAACTCCAGTTAGAAATGGTCTTACAACTCATAATTGTGCTTGTATTTCTGTCTCACTGCACAGCATTAGCAGCAGCAGCAGCAGGCAGTTGTTTTCCAAAATAGACAGATGGACAAATTAGCAATTAGCCAACACGAAACACTGTGGAGGACAGATTCATTTTAAACAAAAAAACGTTGGCTCTTCTGTTTGCCTAACTATCGGCAATTTTTTTTAACCAGAAAAAACAAAAAGTGATTGGCTAACATAGATGATTCACCACTTCTTCCCAGTTCATTTCGATCTCTTTTTTTTTTGCCAATTTTCTGCTATTTTGGCTACTATTAAATTCAGACCTTTGTGTTAAATCTTGGCTAAATTTTGCTCACTTTTAGCATTTTCTATTTTTAATGGCAATTAATCGATTTTTTTAAAGCTTTTTTGGCTAACATTATGGTTTTTCAAGGCTAACGTTTTGGCTAGCTTTTTATTCGCTTGTTTGATTCTACTTAGGTCATTTTTTTAGTATGTTTTTTAAAAAAAACAATAGAAATGTTTCGGCCAAAAATTTGGCAATTTTTTGGGAATCCGCAATTTTCCTCCGAAAGATTTCACGGCAAAATAAATCTTTCCAAAGATCAACAGATTTCGCTGACTCTCTGCTGTAACTGTCGGGTCGTTAGTGTCCATTAAATCTGCTTAGAAGTGTTGCAATAAATACTAAATACTCACTAACATTGAGTAAACTGAGTCAGCTACAGTATTGGAGTCACTGAGTCAAGAGTCCGATCACTTCTACAAAGTCTGTGTTAAAGTCAACTATACGTTTACGACGTATCTAAATATTTACTTGCTAAATGCGGCTCAATGCGGCCTTTAGAAATCACACAGAACTCGTTCTATAGAATGGATCGTTCGAGCCTTTGGAGTTTCACAGAATCCATGTGCATGTTGGTGAAATATGCAGACACAAAGCTGTAAGTAGAGCTGAGGCCATTGATTCCTGGCTTCTTTTCCTTTTGTTACAAATGCAATTACAGTGGTTTGTTTTCTTCTACCCCCCCCACCCTCCGTCCCCTCCTTTTTCTCTCTCTGTCTGTCTACTGGATAATGACCTTAAGGGGGAATCTCCCTCCTCCCCGTCCCTTTGCGATCGATGCCACTTCACGCGGTGGTTTGGTAGCACTTCATATTGTAAAGCTGTGCCATCACTCAGCGGCTAAGGTGCGCACAATGGCTGTTTTCTTGCACACGGTTCTACTACCTGTCTCATTCACTCGAGGCAAAAAAAGAAAAGAAAAAAATCATTTAATTGGGGAAAAAGAGATGTGTGTAACGCCATAAAAAGAAACTGATTAGTGCAGCAGCCCGCTGCATATGTAGAGGAGCCAGTGCGGTTGAAAGCGTGATAATTAGACATTCCTTTCTGTGTGAGCCAGCGACACAGATTCGCTAATGTGCAGCATGCAGCCGCTCTGCAACCGTGAAACTACTACTAAATTAACATTTTTTTCCCCCTGACAGAGGCCGTCGTACCTCAAACGCAGCTTCCAGTGCTGCGAATAGAAAGATTTTATAACCTGTGCTTGGGTTTGTTGTTTTGATTACACCTCTACAATGTACAGTATTAGACAAAATCAGTACTTTTACACCCTTTCAGCTCCCAATCTGTGTTTCTAATGTACAGCACTGACTACCTTCGACTGCTGTTAATGCTTCTATAGGATTTTGCACATTGGATCTTGGAGGCACCCACACTTTCGTGGTACTTTTCGCAATGACAGGAAAGCCCATTCCACTCTATTTGTGCAACCAAAATCAATTTTAAACATTAGTGCACAACTGGCCCTCCATTATTTTAGCATGAATTAATCGACGACAGGTATTGGAAAATAAAAAAAATATCACATTTCTCGCAGATCTGCACAGAAAAACCCCGTTCTTATAGACATCCCTCGGCCGGAAATCAATGCATGCAATCATCTGTGACTGCATTGACTTCTCCAGTAACACAGAAATTATGCACACCCCATAATAAAATCTGCATCGCTAATGTAATATCAATATTTGGGTAAAAGATGCCAAAGAAACCGCGTCTCAGGTCAAACCTCAGCGGGGCAGGCGGAAAATTGGAAAAGCCAATAAATGAGTGTTGAGTCACAGTGCATCCAAACCTCATCCATCAACATCAGCGCGTTAAAGCCGGATAATGAGGGAAGAAAATGCCCAGTGACGAGTCTGAGAAAGTTTGGTGTAAAGTTTCAGCCGCAAAAACCTGACGTGGAGCGGAAGAAACGAAACAGTAAAG
>NC_024314.1:20358679-20365092 GCF_000523025.1 Cynoglossus semilaevis | reverse complement strand
AGACATCAGAGGAAGACGGGGACGTCTGCTCATCATCACCATCATCCTATTACAATCGGCCTGTTTTCCCAGCTGCGCATGTTAATGGTGCAGATCTTGCAGCATTAAATGGGGCTAAAATCTCATTACTGCCCCTCCAGGGGCTGTTCTCCTGCCAAATTAAACTATTACCTGTGTATTCACAGATAAACAAAGAAGCAGACCTTCACTCCTGCTGTGGCTTTTGAAGGGTTCTGCTGTAGTGTGGAGTGATTTATGAAACCCCAGTGTGTTTCTGTGGCCGTTTTAAATTGCATTTGCTTGGGAAACATAATAGGCTGTCAAAAAGCTTTATCTACAGGTAAACAAATGGCTCTTCTCTTGTTGCCTTTGGGCCAAGTGTTGCAAACGAAAAGGTTGCAAGCCTAGGTGTCATCCCTTTTTATTCTGAAGAGAACATTTCCTTCGTATCATTCGTCTAACGCCAGCAAAACTTTCTTAGGGATTCCAGACAGAAGCAAAAAAAAAAAAATGCAAATCCCTGTCTGTGTTTCTGGCACCGTCACCTAATGAAATTCAGCTGAGGGCTGTGCATGAATCGCCAAGAACAAAACCAGCGTCGACCCAGTGGCAGCAGCAGCAGCAGCAGCAGATCCGGAGGACACATCAGTGGTTTCTGTCCACCTGACATGTCCTCAAACAGAACCAATCACTGTCAGGGATTCAGTCAAAGACGTGTGTGTGCAGCACAAAAGTAGCAGAAGACGACAAGTGTGCTCCGTTATCGTTGCTGCTGCACCTCACAGCCCTGGAATATCAATGTTTCATGTGTTCCAGAGCAGAGGTCTCCTTCTCACCAAGTCATTACCAACAGCTGGGGACCATTCATCCAAAACCAGTCAAAACCGCACATTTTTACCAAAAAAGATAAGAGGATTATGATCTCAAATATCCCGAAAGAATCAGAGAAGAAATGATCAAAGTGGCTCAGAAAATTAAATATCAACATTTGAAGATCTGTGCAGCAAAAATAACAACGACTGGAGAAGATGTCCGTGCGTAAAAATGCCGAATTGCACCCCTACACAAACCTGCCCACTGAACCAGACCCTTCTGTTCCCTGCGTTGCGCTTTTACGCACCGCCTATGAAGAGATTTATGTCATTAAACTGACATAAATCTACAAGATCACCACTTAAATCTTTCTATTAGTCTTTCTAAGAAAGGGTTTCGAATCATTCCCTGCATCGACCTGTTAGTTTTATTTTAATGCTTCGACCAAGCGCGCTCTGAGTCGCAGGAGACCGGAGAGAGAAACCAGCGCGTCGGAGCGCTCCTGGGCAAACAGTCGCAGTCACGGAGGTCCGCAGCATCTCCCCCCGCCACCGAATGCAGAGATGCTCCAGATTAGACCTCAGAGATGTCAACACACATGATGAGCGGAATCTGATCAAACTATGAGGCGGACACAACAAGCCGTGGAGGACGCGATTTCTCCTCCGAAGCAGTTGGAGAGGCACGGTGAAAAAAGAAGAAAACAGAAGCAGTTGGAGAGGCACGGATAAAAAAAAGAAGACAGAAAAAATAAAAATAAAAATAAAAACACAATTGAACATCAACGTGAATGCACATTTGATGGCAAGGCAGAACGATTCACAGCGAGGAGTCTACCGAAAAATATTGGACGTTTCAGATTAAAGTTTGTGCCAAACAATTATTCGATTTTATTAATAAATTTGGGCAAATACAGCCAAGTCAAGCCGTTTATAAAGTTAATTTTCCATCCTCTTCGACCTCCGGGGGCAAAGACAGCCCCGAAAATCCTGTTCAACAAGCAAATCCTCCCCACAAACTAACAAGGAGATGTTATTCATCTCTAATCAAACGACACACGGAATATTTCTGACTTTTTTCTTCTTACAGTTTGTTAGGATTTAACAACACAGAAGGATGGAACAGATCGTCCAGTTTGTGTCTTGTGCCTTTTTACGCACGGGCTTCAGCAACAGTTCTACGGGGAATCAGCTCCGCACCTGGAGAAGAACCAGAGTTCTTCTCCCTGGCGATGAGCAACCAGTCTCCATCCCTGAGAAGCAGCAGCAGCGGCGGCGGCGGCAGAGCTTTCGTCAAAATACAATCTGGTTTTTGGAAGGAAACGAGGGGAAGGAGCCAAGATGTCTTCGTGTCTGATTGCATGAAATGTGGAAATAAAGCGCTCACCTGCCTTCATGCTCGCGCCCATAGTGGCGTCCTGTGGTCCGCTTCATCGCACCGTGGCTGCACGTCTGGAGACATGCTGCAGGAACTGTGGACAAGAAGAGCAGCTCGACTGGACGAGGGGGAAAGTGGGAGGAAGGAGGAGAAGGAGGAGGAGAAGGAGGAGGTAAGTGAGCGTGCGTATGTGTGACAGAGAGACAGCCAGTTAAAGAGCGGGAGAGAGGCTGAAGAAATGGGCAGGCTCGTCTCCTCTGACGCTAATGAGAGTCGTTATTTTCCCTTTTTATTTTAAATTAAGGAAAAACCAGTGGGAGCTTTTAAAGAGCAGTAACTCTGACGCGTGCTTTAAATTGTAAGAGACATTTCACCTACAGATTGTAAACCTATTTCTTGACATATAGATAAGACTCGTGTAGATGTGAGGCGCAGAGAACTGCCTCTGGTGCCGGGAGAAAATTAGTGGTCGTGACCAATTAGGGACCGATTTAAACGGCAGGTTAGTTCTTTTCTAGTGACGCACCAGAGTTGAAGACAGGACTTGGTCTGGGGTTTAGTACTGGAGATCAGGAAAGAAAGCACTCGGTTCTAGGGACCTGGTGTGCAGTGTAGTGGTCTCAAACTCCTGCCCCGGGGACCACCTCCGGCCCACAAATCCACCAAATCTGGCCTGTGACTAGATGTCAGTCATGATTTAGTTTTACTATTGAGATACATTTTTTTTGTTTCAAAATATGATTAAGGAATAATTAGAATAATAATCATCCATTTACACTGAAATTATAAATTTTTAATCATTTCTATAAAAAAATCTGAGTTTCTGTGCTGAGACCCCACTGTAAAGCAAATGATTACATGGCTGCTCAATTTTTTTTTGCAAATGATTACATGGCTGCTCAATTTTAAAAAATTAAAAAAAAAATCACAACTCTAGCACCACGGACAGAGCCAGTCCAAGGCATTAACTCATTTTTGCCATCACTGTACAACAATCTCTGATTTATGTTTACGAGAACACTCCGGCTTCAGTTTGAAACCTTACACCAAGCTCTCTGCGCTCCCGTCTTTCTAGAAATTCTGCAAATTCAATATTTGTCCTTAAAAATCCAATTTATTAACTCCCATGTGTTCAATCCAGCCAGTGGGAGGGAGTCAAATCAATTTGTGAACTACATTGGAGCAATAAATCACCGAGAGTCCCTCTGAATCAGACGCATTTGTAGAAACGGAGGAGAAAGAATGTTAATGTACTTCGTGGTGTAAATTGTTTGTCTTTGTCTTCGTGCTCGGCCTCAGTCTGTCTGTGAACTGACTGTAGATCAACACCTGCTCCACCTGTTTAAACGACGCAGCCCCAGGAGGCACAGTTTCCCCCCTCATCGTCACTGATGTGCCCTTCTCCAGACGTACTCACTCAGGTCCTGTTTGACAGAAAGGACTCTTTGGTCTGACTTACTGCATGGTGTGAACAACTTCATATTTATTTCATACCAATCTGCTATAAACAGGGGAGAGAAAGTGTTACGGCTAAAGTAAATACAAGATGAAGTGAATGTTTTACTGACATCTGCTGGGGGAGGTGATGTCAGAGGAGCAGCTCCCTCCAAGTGTCTCACTCCTAGTGTGTGTGTGTGTGTGTGTGTGAGTGAGTGCGGGAGATTGAAAGACTTTTTCAGCCAAGACACAAAAATCCACACGCGGCTCTTTTTGTTGTTCAATTTAGTAAACTGTATATAACAACTACACACACACACACACACACACACACACACATATATACGGTATAACATACTGTATATGTTATATATTTACACACATGTATAAATATATACATATATAAATATACCTGTACACACAAGAATATAAATATGACTGTGGTAATCAGCTTTGGACATGCTCAAAATACCCTTAAAAGTGCAATGCATGATGGACTTATTTTGAAACCAGAACCCAAAGCAATTTTGAAATTGATCCTTTAATGATAATAATGTGATAATATTTAATGTGTGTTTTGTGGATCTGTGGGTGGATAACGGTTTGACCCCATTGTTGACCCCAGCGCACCAGAGCTTTGGTCCATTCAGAGAACAGTACGCTGACTTATGTCATGTCCACTTTAACACCTCGTCTGTTAGAAGGCCAAGTACTCCAACGAAGCATCAGGTAGAATCAGTTAAAGCTGTTCATGTTGCATTACATTTGCAATGATATTTTAAGCTTGGTTTGAACACTTTTTATTGTCTTGTTTATTTTTAACTCATTGGACTGAATTCATTAACCAGGCTCTCCTGAGAAGTATGAGATTGTATTCTCTGATATATGATGATAAAGTCAGTACTTACAGACCTTCTAGAACTGATTTATACATTCAAAACAATCCCGTTTTTCACTGAGGCGTTAGCAACCTTTTAGTAGCTAAAGCAACAAATATATCCGAGTGAAGCTATAAAAAATAGATCTGCGAAGTTGCAGCGTTTGGCCGTCATGTTTATAAGAGACTCCTTATACTTCAAACGTACAGTATCTTATCTTACAAATGCTGAATGACAGGTTTTAAATTCTAACAAGACATTACTTTCACACATTCTCCCTACAGATAATAAGTGCTGCTTTAACAGTTTGGAACACACCTCAAATATGAGCACAGTGATGGACAAACGCTGTGTCTATAATGACTGTCTGGTAGAAAAAAGGAAAAAAATGAGTTATTGAAGCTTCCTCTCGTCTGTCGTTTCTCTACTTCTTCACATCTTCTATCACTCCATCACCATTAAAACTTTTTTGGGAAACCGAGTCATTAGGGACATGTTTGATGACGTCTTTCTAAACCTTGACTGGCAATTAAAATGAATCGGTTGTAGGAAACCCGCCACATACTGTACTTGAATAATTTAACAATGTTGCTGCAGCAATAAAAACTGGGGAGGTTGCATGCAAAACAGTGCGGCTCCGAGAATAAAGTAAAAACCACAACAGCGATGGAGGAAACAAAAAAACAAAAGATGAAATCATGATTTTCTGCTGCCAGGATTCAATCTTCATTCATGCGAGTGTTAAACAGTAAACTGCTGTGTTATTGACACAGAAAAAAAACATGTATGTCCTCATTATGAATCCCATTTGATGGCCAGGGCCAGGAAACACGCTGTGTGACAGTCTAAACACCCACCACATACTGGAGCTCTCCTCATTTTCACATGACTCACACCATCTTGTGTGCACACAAACTGCAATTTTTCCATGTGTGCGTATGTTTGTCGCTATAAACACACACCTAAATGGCTGGGCGGGGGGTGGATCTTGTGCAGCGTATGCACCTGCCGACGAACACGACAGCCTCAGAATCTGCCTCTGCTGCACTGTAATTAGTGGAAGAAATCACAGTTTTTAAAGGACTCGTAAAAGAGACCTGGTGTTGGTCTGATGCGTCATCCTGTCAGTGTACAAACAGGTGACGCCCAAGAAAACCAGCAAAAAAGTGAATGGCTAAAAGACACCTGCGTTAAAATGTAACAAACGAATAACAGAGAAATGAAAACCAAACCAACAGAGAAATGAAAACCAAGTCACAAACAGTGGGACAAGTTCGTCGTGAAATTGACAAAATTTAGTTAAACTAATTTAAATGTAGGAACAACAAAGCGATATCAATCAAAGGAAATTCTTATTTAGCTAAAATTAAATTTAAAATATGAATAAATACATGTCTCAACACCAGAAAAAACGTCAACTGAAAAATTACTGTGTTGCTTTGTTGTGAAATTGCTAAAAGTTAGAGGAATACAGATTGAACTTAGTAAAGAAACAAATAAAAACAAATACATTAAAATTAAAATAAAAGCAAAGCAACATTTTAATGCAACAGATATCACTGAAGGTTATCCCAGATAAGGCTAAATGGTAAATATAATAAAAGAGAACAAAAAAATACTACTTAATTGACTTCCAAAGTAAAAAATAAATTAAAATAGATAAAGATTTTCAGTACATTTTCAAATTAAATGACTTTGTACTCACCTGTTGTTCCGCCAACCGTTACAACTGGCTGTGAGTAGAATATTTTTGTAATTTTGCTTTACAACAGTGATGAATACTGATGTCATGATGCACCAGGGTTTTTTAATAAGATCTGGACTGCAGGCAGGTCAAAAAATTACATGGGTCTGATTTTAATGTTATGCCCCCGAATTTTCCCGCCGAAAAAACCAGGCAGAGAATGG
>NC_024314.1:20320271-20358663 GCF_000523025.1 Cynoglossus semilaevis | reverse complement strand
AGATATGCCACGACCAAGAGTCACATTCACAGAGGTCCAAAGTGAGAAAGTCAGGACGCACGAGGCAATCTAAAGAAAAGAAAAAAATCAGTTTACGTCACCTGAAATGACAGAGCGCAGGTCAGACTGTCACTGCAGCCTGATGTGCTGGTTGTTTGCTGTCACGGTTCAGAGCTGAGTAGTGACGTCTGTGACTGTTTTTTCTTTGTTAGAAAATGAGATGCTGCTGCCTCTCTGTAATTTTCCCACTCAATGCTAATTTTGCTGTGTTCCTTGTTTACAATGTGACTCAATAAAAATGTGAATAGATGTTGTTTTGTTTTTTTTTACTTTTTTTCTGTCACCGTCAGCCATTTTAAAATAATGTTTCACAAGAGCTTGTTGATCCATGAGCGCTGCAGTGCCATTAGCACGGCAAATAGAAAAAATTCCATGTGTTCAGCATTATCCCAACCTGCAGACAGGCACACCCGAGCGGAAACCTTAGGACGTTCTTCGCTCCCATCTCCATCTAATTAATTGTCAACATTATTGCTGCAACTGTATTTTTACAGACTGACTCACTCTACACAATGTGAACGCAGCCACCTTTTCTTTTTCTAAACATTTATGAAAATATGGAGAAACAAACACCAAATTCTCTACTTCTACTTGGCCAGGAGCAGAGTTCCAACACTTTTAGCTAATGGTTTTCCATTTTCTGGTCCACAAAATTCTGTTTCTAGTCACAGCAGGAAGCCATTTCAGGAAAGAAATAATGAAAACTGAAGATGGGAATCACCTGCCTGGCACTAAATGACAGAGCTAACATGGTCCTTTTATAGAAACAGCAATAACCAGCAGTTGAACACCTGAATGGTAAGATATTGACATGAAAAAGGAGCTGAGGAAGAGTAACAAATGTATCATTTACAGTATCAGAATCAGACACTTATTTTTCAATATATTTTTCACGAAAACGCGTATAATCGTGTTTTTGTTTTAATAGCCAATCATAAATTTCAGCATCATGTGTTGCTAGGTTAAAAGTTTCTTCAACCAATCATATTTTCAGTTGGCTTCAAACTGACTTATCGATATGACGATTTGATTGGATGGTCAAAAAACACAGTCTTGAGTGTAGCAAGCTGCGTCGAGCATGGACTTGACCGAAGGAAAAATAAGTTTTCTCTGCGGCCACTGTCGAACGGACATTCTCAGCTATTAGCGATTTAAAACTTATGTAATTAACACGGCAGGACAAACTGAACTTTCATCGTGGATGACGATGGAAAATGACCTCTTGTGAGAACTGCATCGCACGGCTAGTCTGTACGACGGAGTGAATTGAACTCATGCAAAGTAAGGGAGTAAGGACTTTGTGTACAACTAATCCGACGTTTTGGTGAGTAAAACGCGATTTTTCTTTTTAATTATATTGTAATTTTGTGTTTTATTTATGCTTTTTGACGTATATTCTGTCACAGCTGGGGATGAATTGTGCTTCTTGGGTTTGTTGCTTTAATAATGGCGTTAATGTGACTACAAACGTTTGCTGGGACATAACCACTCGTACGACCACACTTCTTTATAAATAATAATGGTTTCTATAGACATAATTTCGTGATTAATATATTGATTTAATCAGGAAGAACGCAACTAAGTAAGTTTGAGTTGTCAAATCAAGTCATAGCGTAGTGCCTGCCTTACATGCAGAAGGTCCTGGGTTCGAGCCCCAAAGGAATCACATACCTAATGAAAACCCCGAGTGGCAGACTGTGTGCGTTCAAAGACTCAGTTTCCCGGTTTTAGCAACATATTTATGGCAAAAACTGAACCAAAATTGAACTAGAAAGCTAATGAAATTAGCTCAGAGTATTAAGGCCACATTGAGAATAAATATAATACCATTTTGGGATTTAAGTCATACGTTTTTGAGAATCAAGTTGTAACGTTACAGAGTAAAGTAGTATAATCATGAGATTGAAGTGGTACATTTAGATTATGTTTGGATTAAACAGTAAGATCACTAGTGTCTGGAGAACAAAAATGGTGAATCTATCATTCTCTCGTATTTGGTGAAAAAATAAGGAGATACACCATCTTTAGGCTCGTATTTGGTGAAAAAATAAGGAGATATTAAGGAGACACCATCTTTAGGGTCATCAACATCACATCGAAATAAACCTGGGGACATTAAAAGGGTGGCCCAAGAAACCTTGTTTTTATGCCTTTAATTTCCTAATTTTCTTTTTTTTAATTCTCAATGTAGCCCTATTGCGATTTTTTTTATTTTAATTTTAATACTACATAGCTGGAATTGGTTTAAACTACCAATATATATATATATGTATTTTAAATTAGCCAAAGGAAGACAGTTACTCAGACAGAAAAATTGATGAACATATTTGCAGGCTCAAATACAAGACTCAAATTTGACCCAGAAGTAGAGAGAAATACTTTTTATGTCTAGAGCCAATAGATTATATGACAATGTTTCAGACACAGATTACACGGTTTCTTATTTCTTGTCAGTCCATTCAGTCTCCTTTTGTCTAACTGGCCCCACAAAAAAATGAAATCACTGTAAATGAGTTTTCCTTTAGCACATTGTGTTGCATATTGTTTGATATTGAGCTGTTTTGCTTCCACTGCATGTCCAACTACGGCCTCTTTCACTGAGGGGAGTCAGAATGAGTCAAATCACTGAAGTACAATACAAAGAGACAAGTGCTGATTCGAAACACTTTTTCTACTCAACATCGTACTAATTTTAACAAAGACAGGTTTGTGGAGCAAATATTAATCTGCAGATATGGATTTGTTTTTTGCCCTGAACTTTCACTCTATGCTTACATTTTCTCTCTGACCGGGAGACGAGGCAGTGAAGTAGCTTTAATCCATCAAACCCTGGGGTTAATTGCGCTCAATCCTGCATCTCCTTTATCAACATTTCCGCGCTTCCCAAATGAGTTCATTAGCAATTCTTTGCAATGCTCCTATAGTGTCTTAATTGAGGGTAATTAACTGAAGTGATGGTGTTAGTGGACTGGCGGACAAAGCATCAAAAACCTCGACTTAAAAGTGCAACGTAGGATACATGTCATTAATGGTGACACTTGAGAATAAACCAAGCAGAGCTCTTATTGTGCTTGGGCTTGGGATGAGGACGAGGAGGAGTGTGTTTGTTTCATTGAAACATTGTTATTTTTTGTTGTTGTTATTTAGGTAAGTGGGATAATTGGCTGAAGGGAGAAGGGTCGGAGGGCCAGATGTGGCCAGTGGGCTGTACAATGCCAGGTTCTTATTCTGTCCATTGTTAATGCGTTAAAAATATGGATCTGCTCAATTTCACAAACTAATCAACAAGATTACAACAAGACTAATAATAACGTACGATTCGAGATGGTTCTGGTAAAAGAGGCTAGTCAGTGATGGGGAGGGAGAAAGTGTGGACTTGGTGAGATTCATTAATGTGATATGAATGTGTACAGATGCAGAGGAGCATCATCATAATGTTCCCCCTGCGGCCTGCAGGCCTGGAGCAACATAATGAGGGGACGTTTCAAGGCAAGTCTGAGGCAGGCTTTTATAAAGGGCTGCCTCAGAGGAAACATTTTCAGCCTAATCTTACACATACAGAGTGTGTGTCTGCCTCCTGGACCTGAACTGGAAGATAGTTTCATAGAGAGAGAGAGGCCTGTCAGCTGAAAGCTCTGCCGCTCTCTTTCTAATTTTGTACTCTAACCACCTGAAAGTGAGGCGTTTAACTGAAGAGAAGTTCTTTAGATTTGTTGGTACTGGGTGCCGAGCAAAGTCGTCATTGTAACTGTGGTGCTCACTGATGCCTCCTGTTGATAAGAGATTCCAATAGTAGGTCTGAGATTTCTGCATCTTTGTCAGAAAGAACATTTTGTAAAAGTGCATAAGTTGTGGTTGGTTTTGATATGAGAGAAATCCTGATCAAGAAAATCACGATTTCTCCCAGCATTGCCGCAGGGCGTCAATCACAAGATTGCACATTTTGTGAGGTCCTAAGACGCGTGAATTAACTTGAATTGTGTTTGACTGAAATTCAAGCAATTTTCTGTCATTTGTGTAATCAATACAAGAAAAGAAACAATCTTCTTTTAGGCCTAAATCACAGGAAAGCACCCGATTTTTAGTCTGATAATGGCTCACTGATTAGTTTTACACGCCGCAGCTAATCGACCCTAATCAGCTTCTGGTCGTCAGTCACTGATGTGAGATGCAAAGGCAAAGACAAACCTTTTGAAAATCCAACAATGCAGCACAGTCATCTATTCTTGTAGGAATTTGCAGGAAGATTGCCTTTTGTCTGCAACGATTAAAGAACTCTGGCCAATCAGAGACTATTAACGTGAACAGAATTCTTTTGTCCAGAGCTGGATTTATTTTACATTCCATCTGCATGCAAGCTATTTAACTGGAATCTGCGATATGAGCTATAGCCAATCACAGCAATCATCCAAGGTGTGGGGTTAAACCCTGGGCAGTTCTGGAGTCCACAGGGTCACATACAGTATATAGAAAAAACAACCAATCACAAATACATTCACACTAGGGCATCTACGCCTTCTGACTTTTTCATATCGACTTGTCTGACAACATAGACAGTACAGATTTTGTGAGTATTTCTTCTGTATTTTACCCAGTTCACGTTTTATATTATTAGCATATGTTATCCCTCGTTACCTTAGTTTTTTATTTTTTGTCTCTGTGAAAGAACTTTGACCTAACCTCCTGCAGACGAAGCAGGAACTGACCAAAAGTTCTCAGACTGTGGTTACGATCCCTAATTATTTCTTCACAACCAGTGAAAGCGCAAAATGTGAAACCAGCTCTTCATATGCAAAAAAGTTGGCAGGCAACATCTGAGAAACTTCTCAAAAAAAAAAAACTGGACCGAGTTTCTGCCTAAGCAGCGGAGCGTAAACACCTTCTGCTCCCGGTATATCATCAGGTTACCAGGCCGCATTCAGAACCTTTTATGGGAAATGACAGACAGGGTTTGCGAGTCATAAAAATGCTAATATTTTCTTTCTTTTTTTTTCTATCGGACCCTCTCTCGACTGTTGTATTGTGTGGCCAACAAGAACAGGCTGCAAATTGGAAGTGTACGGCACAACGAGGTTTGACTCGACCCTCCGACTCTTTTCATTCTTCTAATTAAATCTGACCTGCGACTAGCCCCGTCAGATGAGGTAACGGTGGGGAATGAAGTGGAGAGCAGGGAGTGGGAGGTGGTGGTCTGTACTGGTGGTGCACATTATCAGAGGACTGTGATGTAAACTGGTGTGAGATCAAAGATTTTCGGCGGAGTGCGGCACCCGCTTGTCTCTAAACAGTATGAGATTGAAATTGATTATGCCAAGTGAAGCAAGACAGTGCAAAGGAAATTGGAAATGATTGCTGGATGGTGAAGCAGAGAAAAAAAAACTCTGAACATGTACATCATGTTATAAAGATGCTAAAGCATTTAGACAAAGTAATTACTGAGCGTTATGGCTTGAAATCAATAACAATTAGAATGAAGAAATTATAATTACCCCTCCGCAATTACATTGGCTTTCACACATTCATTTTCACAATAGGTTTATAGAGGAATATAATCATGGGACTGCACTGGTGTCATGGGAGGAGGTTGGTGATTAAATGTTCTGATTAAAGCTGTAGTGTAGCTGTAGCCATGTATTCTATGGTGATTGATATTTATATTTGCAAAGTTATGGATCTTTTTACTTTTCGCAGTTTGTTCTCCTTTCTGCTAATCTTTAGCTACTTTTTGGGCTAAACTAATTTCCAGCTGAAATAAGACACGAAAATAAGACACAAAAGTGTGCTAATATTTGGCTAAATGTACCTACATTTTATGAGGAATTTTTCAGTTATTTTTTTACAACATTTTTGTTGTTTGTTATGCTAACTTTTAGATACAGTAGTTTTTGGCCACCCCCAAAGTGTCTGTCCAGAAAACATTTGGCCGTCAAATATGGTTGGTGACTCATTACCTAGAGAATGAGATAATGTAGCGTATGCCTATAGCTAATTATATTTAATGCCTAAAAGATGCCGGTGGATGGAGTTGTATTCATTAATGAAAACATTCTTTGCTCTCCCAAGTCTTAACTATCACCGTGTTTATATAATGAAGCTTCACAGAAAGTACATGTAAAAATAATATAATTTCTTGTCCATGTAAAAAGTTCCAGTAAAATTATTTTGGCTTTAAGCATTCAACTACAGACATTTATATATTTCTCTAATCTCCAGTTGCATTTTTGTTCTGCTCTGTATCGACATTCTGAAATTCAATTTCCTTTCCTTTAGGCTATGTCTGATGTCTGAATATGTGTGAACTTGGAGAGATATGTTTTCCAAGTATTGGTTTATATTGCGTCATTTGACCTGTAGCAAACTTAAAGCTTTTTTCTTTTTTCTATAGATCTCAGTTTGTCTGTTTTTTATAGCAATTATACAAATGTTTACGTTAGCTACATGTTGTGCTAACCTTTAGCCAACTTGAGGTAATATTTCAGTTTTCAGATTCCACAGTGAAGGGGAGTTGGATGGTTGGAAGCAGTGCAAATTTTTACTGACGTAACTTTTGGTATAAATCTGGTGGTGCTGCATGGCTTTATTTGGTTGTGGAGAGATGGTTTTGGAGGTTTTACAGGGGAACCAGTTCTGACTGAGAACCTGAGTCATATAATCTGAGCCGCCTTCCTGATTTGACTGGAATATTTTATTTCACCTGAACTTTATCGTCTGAGCCTCTGCTCATCTCACTTAAATTTTAATCATTTGTGACCTTAGCCCTACTATAATGCAGAGTTAATTTAAATTCTGCCCCAGAGGCACTTTTATAATCTGGATTTTGGAAAGAGCCCCATAAATAAAAAATACTATGGATCTGCCAGGAAGGCTGTGTTTGTGTGAGCAGTACAAGTCAATAAAGTCAAAACTCTCAAGGAGAGAATGATTGGTTTTTGGTGGCGATGTGGATATAAATACATTATAAAATATATATTTTATAGCTAACAGCATGAGGTTGAGTTAAAGGGTTAAACTTTAACATTCATATTACTAATTGTGTTCTTGTTATAAAACTTTTATTATCCATAATTTTGCGAGTTTACTTTGGATGGTTACCTGTGGTATCAGTTGTCGACTTTTAAAAAAAAGTATTTTAAAGCTTTATCTTTTTTCTCATTAGACGTTTATTAAGTTTGAGTTAAATTTGATTAGAAAGTCATGAAATGAATGAAATGATGCAAATTCTCCCAGCAAATATGAGACCAGACACCATTGTAGGAGTTCATTGATGCTGTTTCACAGCTGAGACAGAGGAGACGCAGGAGTGTAAAGAGCAAACTGGCAAACAGCCCAAAAGCTGCCCGTGGCTGAGGAGGAAAAAAAATATCAACTTGTATATTTTGCAGACAGCAAGGATGAAGTAGGGTTACGTCGACAACCACTGGGAGCAGACAAAAGTTCAGATGCAGGTGAAGAACCAGGTCAGAAGACGTCGTCACTGCTGGTTATTTTATTAAGCTTCCTGTGACTCTCGGAAATATTTCACGCCTTGGTGGAAAATCCTAAAATGTCACTGCCGTCGTCTGCAAGGCTGATATTCATTGGTAAATAAATCAGCAAAGAACAGCAAAATAATACCAACAAGCCCAGTTGAAAGTTGGGAAATGTCATTTTGAAGGAAAAAGAACAGATCTTATTTTTTTTTTATAGTAAAACCTTAGGAGAACGTTTTAGTTGGTCTTAAAATTTGATGAAAACTATTATCTTTTAAAAAAAAAATGTATTCGAGCAAGCTTTTATGTCCTTTATATTTACTATACATTTCTTTTTACATTGAGTATTACAGCCTTATTGTTTCAAATATTTGTTTTGACATTAAGCTAATATTTTTTGTTTTTTTTAATTCAACCTATTGTTAGTCATCAGAAACTGTTATTCTAAATTTTCATGTTTTTTCTTCACATACTAATTCTGTTTTTTGTATGTTTTCGTTTTTTAACAAGATTTTAGTTTTAAACAGGATAGAAACGTATATTATTTGTTATTTTCATTTTTAAGCTAAATTTTGTATAGTTTTTGTGAGTTTTCTAAACCTATTGCGTACAGTTCCTGTATTTCTGTTCTACTTTTAGTCGGTTCTTGTTGCTGATTTTCATTTTTTTTTTGCTGTATAATGAGACTCAGAGTGCATTATTAATTAAAAAAAAGAAAATATTTTTGATAAATGTTGCTATAACTCCACATGCTGCTCCTAAATTAAGCACTGCAGATGAAAACTTGACTCCTGCTGCGTTTACAAAGCTCTCGGAGGAAATAATCATGTAGTGAAGGGAAACTTTGGACGACACTATTAGATTATTTTTTCTCAGTTTCTCTGTGATGATTTGAAGTTGTACGTGAGAATCAATGGGAGATCAGTGTCTTGTAGATGAACCGACTGAGCCGTTATCATTCGTTCATTCATCTCCTGTTAGGGGTCAGGCTGAGGGGAAGCTGGAGCCAATCCCCGTTAAACCTTTTGGTTCTAACAAATCAAAGGGAAGTTTAAGTTTCCTGTTGAGCAGGAGAAAAGCCCTAGAGCCCGGATGCTGAGTTTAAATGATTAGCTGATGATGAAGAAGATGATGAAGGTGATGAGTCTCAGAATCTGGACCTGGACATTGATACAAAGTATGAGGTGAAATTAGTGGCAGGGCATCTTTAACTGCAGTTGTCACGGCTGGTTTGTCTCCACGGCTGATTTATTAAATCCAACTTCCTGACTCACACCGCTTCCTGTCTCCCCTCACTGAAGGCCGATTTTATTTATATCCCTTAAAAAAAAATCTGTTCTCTTTATCATTGCCCACATAAAAATCACCAAGTACAGCTGGAAGCATTAAAACACGCACTATATATATATATATATATATATAAACTTTCAGTGAATTCATAAGGAATAAAGACTGAGACATTGACAAAATAGGTCAAATATCAGCAGGGTTTCTTTAGATCACTCCCTGCTACGCTTTCTCCACTTCAACCTTATCACTGCCTGTGGTACTGTAACACAAAGACGATTAAATTTCAAGTTTAGTCCAAAAGTTATAATAAATTGCACTAAGTGTTATGATCTGCAAATAAAAAAAGACTTATTAATATTTTAGACCTTCCCAAGATGTTCAATGATGATGATCATCATCATTCTTTTTTTCATTACTCCAAGGTCTTGGAACTTTGGCACATTTATTCATTACAAATATGATTTTGCCAAAAATGATTCTTTGTAAAGTCAGTTTAATGAGTTGATAGTTCGTATCCCAGAATCAACCATGAAGTAAAAATGGCTTAAAGAGTTGGTATAAAAACAAAAAAGAGGTTCAACAATGAAGTCAGATATAGTAATTACCTATAGGTCAACAGACAACAACTGAAACAGTTTAGCCATGAAAACAGCAATAAAGCATTTGTTTCTGCACAATGAAGTTAACTTAAAGTAAAACACAAAAATAACTTACAAAAAGGAACCGATAAAAGACCAAGGATTAGGTTAGAAAAAGCTAAAGAGTAGTTTCTTTCAGCCTAGAAGTAGCCATTTGTCCAAAATATCAGTAAAAGGACAAAAACCTGCCACAGTTAGCTAAAATGATTTACGATGTCATTATGGCCACCGTGTTTCTGAGAGCCTTGACGAGACGTTGGATCAGTGGTGTATTGTGCGCAGTTCACTGCCACTGGAACCATTTGCTTACATACAATATGACCATTATATAAGTAGGACATTAAAAATGTGTCCTAAAAACAATGACTGTTTTATGAACTTTCCAAACCGTCCTCTGTTACAGCTATGTACGACTCTTACTTGGCAGCGATGGTTGTTTATGTAAGTTTATGTTGGAATCTTGGTCCGTTTGTAGACCAGGAAAAATCATGGAGCGTGGCCAGAAGATGGAATAGCTAAGACACTGAGCGTGTGGTGTCTTCAGGAGTTCAGCATAGGAGAAGGAAAATGTCGTTTTCTTTTGTACTGGTCTTAAAAGGGTATCATCTGCATATGTGTGAAGTCTGCCCTGCATATCTACCCTGCTATGGAACAGTTCATGTGTGTATTGTGTTCCTTTAATGCAAAGTATATACTGTATATTCAAGTACATACAGAAGAATTCATTTTTACTTATGTTTGCTTTTTTGCTCATCAAAATATTTTTACGTTTCAAGACGTTTTTAAATGTTCTTTGCTTTTTTGCTCATCAAAATATTTTAACGTTTCAAGACGTTTTTAAATATTCTTGATATTTTACCCACTGTCAAACATCTTTCATTTTAATTATTTTTTATAGATGTATCTCTTCCTTCATTTAAAATTATTCAAATATTTTATTTTTAACAATACCATTTTATATCAATGTTTAGAGCTCACCTTAAAGTATAAATTTTGACCTTATTTTGTTAACATTCAGATTTTACCTCAGTGTTTATATTTTGCCTCCAATTTTACCTTATCCTAACACTGACATTTTTATAATGATAATTAACCTTCACTGTAATCTTTAATTTTCAATCTTATTTTTCATATTTTTGCCTTATTTATACATTTACATGACTCATTTTTATAATGATAATTAACCTTCACCTAATCGTTTATATTATACCTTAATTTTGACCTTTTACCCTGATGTTTGCACTTTCAACATTTTAACCTTATTCTTTACTTTTTAAGCAGAGATCAGTGTTTGACCAGTGACACATTGACAGATCTGAAATCGAACGCCTGACTTTTTGATTAGTAGCAAACACATCTTTATTGAATGTTCATCCATAGTTTGCGTGTTTAGATCAACTCAAAGTTCTGACAACCCCCAAAAAACAACAGAGAGAATATGATGATTTTTTCAAATTAACTTCCAGAAGGGTGTTAAAGCCCACAGCAGCTAATACTTGGAAGAGTAACAAACCCTGGAATTACTGACATGCCTCCTATTTTTGGGACAGATGAGCAGGTCAATATGTGGAGGGACAGAAAACATTGGTTCATCCTTCTGCTCCACCTCCACTGTTATGTAGAAGAAAGTTTCTGGTGATGGGCATGAATATTTAAAGCGTTTATAATGAGGGAGGTTAGTTTTTTTTGTCAGGCACTTAATGCTTTTCTAAGTTATAGATGAGCGGTCAAAAGGTTGAAGCCCTGGTGAGAGTGCAGCAGACGGCCGTAACTCTTGTAGCAAGTTAATTGGTTTAGCGCTCATTGTCTCCTGGTGCACTTTCAACACTTAACACTTCCACACCTCCATTGATCTCCCATCATGCCTTATTTTCTCTTCCCCTGCCATATCTTCACTATGGCGAGCGTGTGGTTGCAGGTGTTCTTGTTTTGTATGTTATTGTCCGAAACTCTCTTTCGTCCAAATATCAGATGTTCAGAACGGATGTAACATTAATCAAAAAAAGATTCCAGCCAGTTGTTAGTTGTTTTGTTTGTTTTTTTGCCACAGGAACAGCGACGACGGTCAATAAAGCAGCTGTGTGTGTGCTCCCTGGGCAGACAGTGGGTTCATACCCGAGACCCTCAGTAACACAGATCGATGGAGTTTACTTTGGCAGCAGAAAGTAAGAAAAAGTAGAAAAAAAGAGCGGCCGAAGCACGAGACTTTTTTTTCAACTCTTCTGTTTATGACTTTTATATGTTCTGAGAAAAAACAGGTTTGAGTTGAAACGACTGTCAAGGACTAGAGCTGAAAAAAGCAACACGCTCTTTACATAAAAGTTGAGGATGTTCTTGTCATCATCAGAAACATGCAGAACAGCAGTTTCCTGAAAAACAGAAGCCACATGTAACTTTTAACTTAAAAGTTTTTTTTAACTTCAACTTCTCCATGACTTTGAGTTAAATAAGCCACCTTTGCTTCACTGCAGAGTTCTTTTTTTTTTTTTAACTTTAATAAGCAAAGGTGTTACAGATCACATTAGCCCTGCCTCTGTGCAGTGCATGTAATTTAGAACAAGGTCACAGAGCAGAAACATGGGTTCTCAAATGGAACTCTTTAATTTACACCTGTGCTTTCAGCGGTGTGGCCTGTCAGGATGGTTTGTGTCTTTTTATTAAGTCCAACAGAATGAAAATGTTAAGGTATCAATGTGTTTACCAGCCTCATTTATATGTCTGTATATGTGGATGATGCTGTGAATGAACTGAGCTAATCAAGCTAACGTGGTAACCAGTCAGTTTATTTTCAATAGTCATTTGGCCATTTGGGTTGTTTTTTAGTTAGTATGTTGTCTTTCGCTACTGGTGCTAACCATTAGCTATTATTTAAGTGTAGCTACAGTGGAACATCATCATTTTGGACTTGTTCATGGCTTCATTATCTTGAAATTCTTTATGGTAATTTGGTTAATTTATGATGTCCTGGACTGTAGTTACATTGCCATCTCACATAAATGTATTTAGAACTTTTTGTTCTGTCATTCATCCCCGACATAGGGCATTAAAACTGGGCAACTAGTTCTGTGCTTGCCATCTCCCATAAATTTATTTAGAACTTTTTGTTCCGTCATTCATCACCGACATAGGGTGTTAAAACTGGGCAACTAGTTCTGTGTGTAGTAGTCAAGTGGTGATGTATGAGGCAGACAACGTTTGTAGGTAATACATTGTATTGTGCTTCAGTTTTTTGGGGGGAACTTTTTGCCCTTCGATATGGCTTGGGGTAAGTCAAGATACATCACACTGTAGGAATGAAATTATTTTTGGTATTTTTGGCTGAGATATAAATGTTTGAAGTACATTTCTGTATATTTTGCCAACTAATTTCTTTGATAGTACTTTTAGTTTTCTCATCAAAACAGCATTCATACTGTCTTTTATCTTCCAGTTTTCTAAGGTGCATCTAATTATTCTGCACAACATCTGCACTAGGTGCATCATCAGAATACCGGGTCAGAATTTAATTAAGTTTCATAAATTCTCAACACGACTTTTATTAATGCTTCTGTGTTTTGTAAAATTCTTTCCTGCAATTAAAGTTAGTGAAATGAAGCATAAACAAAGTTCGACGACAGCGAGTCAAGTTGCTTCTAAGCATTAGTCACATTTCTGTAACTTCATTTGTTTCCTGCTGCTGCAGAACTATTTCGGAATGACTTTGTTTTTTTTACTGGTGACCTTCTGTCCTGCTGTTCACAGAGAGTTTTTCTTTTTTCTTTTTTTTCCCTCATTCCTCAACTCTCTCAAAACGATGGGTAACGAGGTGGTTCTTTCATTGCACGTGTTTGCATGCTGTGTATGCTTTCCTGCTGCCTCCCCGCCTCATAGTGTGATTGTATGTGTGTGTGTCAGAGTGCACATTTCTTCTATAATCCCTGTCAAACATCCAGCTTCCAAACTGGAACAGTTGCCAATTAACTGGCTTTTTTCCCTGAGAATTAAAACGTAAACAGCTTCTCTTTGTGTGGAGTGCGACAGAATTAAATTTAAAAACCCTTTGTGTTATTATGATCTATGAAACAGCGAAGTGAAGCGTCGATCCTCCATCGTTTGACCTTTACCCTCCAGCTGACTCACAGGGGAGTCTGTATTTTCCCTCACATTGTGCTGAACTCCAGCACCTGTCAATCCAACACAATCCAGGAACCTGAAGCGTTCCGTCTCCCCAGTTCACCTGCAGTGTTTCAACCTGTTTCCTTTCAATCCTGTGCATGCTCTTCATCACAATGCTTGTAAAAACCCATTCTGAACATACATGAAGTTCTGTCTTTTGTTTTCTCCTCGAGTTGTTTATGTCAGATGGATTATCAACTAGCACAGACGTCAAGTCCGAGTCCTGCAAAAAGGAATACATTTGCACTTAAAATGACCTTAGCGTTGCTTTTAGAACATTAGCAAATAAATAACTATAGTAACCTGTAGAAAAATAAATCAAATGAAAAAAAAAAAACTCCCACTAGGCTTGGATAGTTGTCATCAACCAAATGGTTTTAAGAGTTGGCATATGGATAAGAAAATATTACATTATTGAAATAAAACATGAAATCAACTTAATGTTCAGCCGTTTAACAAAATTAAAAAAAGGGTGATAAAGTTAAAAAGCTAACGTTAGCTAAGTAAATAATATCAAGAGTTTAACATTAGCAAATAAAAACCAAATACAAGTTAATTCGCAAAAAGCTAGGGGTGTTAGCATCAAAGACCGCCAGTGATTAGCTAAAACAAAATTCCGATCAAAATAAACTGGAAGGAAAAAAAATTGATATTTTGTATTGTTTTGTTGTTTTAAAAAATCTCTGTGCCCCTTCTACAGCTAAGATGCTAAGCTAGCAAGCTAATGTATGAGCAATAGAGCATTTATAGACTCTTCTTATTTTCTTCTCTCTGCTTTCTCTTTATCCAGTCTTTCTTGCTCTTAAACCACAGTCACCGGAGAGAACCGTCTACTTCGCCAGCATTAACAACGAGTTCTGCTTCACAACAGGAGCCGACAGTGAGTCTCGTCTCATTTCAAAGTGTGTGGAAATCACACATTTTCCTATTTCACCCACTCATCACACTGACTTGGTTTTGTGAAGGAGAACTGTTATGGTTCCACAGAGACACCGTATCTTCCTCAGCCCTGAGGTCCGTGATCGGCTGTTTTCTATCTCGGTAGATAAAATCCTCCACTGTAATTAAAAATGTATGTACATTTAGTTTTACTTCAGCCAGAAAAGGAAAGTATAGATCGTTTCTTCCTCCATCACACTGGGATATTTCTGAGAAATAAAAAACTGCAGTTCTTAATAGTAGTTTCCTGATTTTCCTACCTCCATGAAAGTACTGTAATGATTATATACTATTGGTTTTCTTAATTGATAAACGAACGTTCAGTCAAGCTGTGCAGTTACAAGCAGTTTTTATTGATTTTTTTACCTGCAGTTTACAGCAGTTCGAAGAATTGACACTGGATCTCAATTAATCATGATTAATCGAGTCAAACAGACATTCCTAAGAATCCAAAAAAATATTAGCAGGTGTTTGATGGAATCATGAAATATGAAAAAATGTTGAGACATATTTAGCTTTAAGATTGAGAGAGAATTTTGTGTTTTCACTTAAGGATGATTCTCTGTTTTTCTACAGTGTAACAGCGGTGGAAGATTTCAAGATGATGACAAAAATCTGGACTGCAGGCAGGTCAGCCACTTTTTGTCTTTAAAGACGTGTGTTTTTAATTTGTGCAGAATGAGGTCTGGGATCATCCTGCTCGGAAAAAGCCGTAAAAAGCACCGCATGTTTTGAAAAATTTGAGCGTAATCCTCAGTGTCATTGTTTCCCGTAACATAAATGCCAAAGAGTGGTTGGGAAAACGGAGGAGATGAAAATGCTGTTCAAATGTTTCCTCAGGAATTGCAATAACATAGCAGCTATCCTGTTGGTCATTAAGAATTCCCACAAGCTCTACATGCATCGACGTTGTTTCAAACCATTAAACATATTCTGGATGTAAGACCTGGTGACATTACAGTGTGTCATATCAGGCTCCCGTTCCTCCCTGTGGCTCCATCATGAGGCGGGATAATGTCACATTAATGCTGTTCAGCATTTGCCGTGATGGAGTCATCGCGCTGCAGCCTTCCAGCGTGAAGGACAGTTTAGATGTAGAAATATACACACAAGCGCATATCAAATGGCAGCAATGGAGCCCCTGCAGCTGGAACGAGACGTCTTCACTGTTTAGAATGAAAAAAATAAAAAATAAAATAAATAAAATCAAGATAATAATTGAGTCAATTTCAGATTTTTACTCCCTCAGAGCTTCAGGAGAAAGTGGATCCCAGTTAACGTTGGTAATTTTTATTTCCTTTTAACTGCTTTTCCTCGGCTGCTGTTGTGAACTAGCTGCAGATGAATTTTAATGTAGGAGTAAATGTGTTTCTGTGATTTAATTAAATGCCTATAATATTCTTCTCCCCAGTTTAAGCAGTTTGAGCTGCAATACAAAATAACCGTCGCCTTCCTTTTCATCAAGAAAACGACCATTAGAATCCCCTAAAATATTTATTCAATTAAAGTACAATTAGAGGCTTTGTTATTGACCTAGTGTAATTAATTCCACATTAATTTAACAGAAAATATTACCCACGATATGCATGGTTTTTAATTCAGTGTTGGTTCAGGACAGGACAGAATTATTAGACATACTGATGAACAACAAAATATTGATCTTTGTAATCAATAACTTTAGGTGCAATAGCGCCACCTTATTAGCTGAAGCTCTTGATTAGTGTAATTTGTGTGTCAGAAATATAAGAAGTGGTCAGCTGTCAATACAATTACACACTAACTAAATACCCATACGTCTCCTCTGCAGTAGCCATGTGCAGCATCGAGGTTGGTGCCCCTCACTTTGGGAACCACATCCCTTCAGAATGCACAGAGTTTAAATGTGTTAGATATCACAAGCGTCCTGTAATATTTTATGTTAATATAGAGTACCTATGACAGTACTTAGTGCCATCTGTAGGTCAGGAAAGAGACTGGTTGTGCTCACTTTTGCACATCACAGAATAGTGTAATAACTGATGAAACCTGCCTACAGCGGCTTTAAGGTTCCTCATGGCGACAAGTGTTTCTTTGATTTCTCTGAAATCAAGTGGAAGCGTAGGAACAGAGGAGAATAATGGGAATCCGCTCTGGGACGTTGTCCCTTTGAGACAACTGCTTTCACTGAACACAGCCGAACAGCAGCGAGGGCTGATTAGAGCACCAGGTTTGAGTTCATGATTAATTGGTGTCTGTGTCCTTTTTTTTCTTTTTTTTCCACCTTGCATATGAGAACATTATTTTCATTATTCCTGAATAATGACAACAAGGCAATAAAAAGACACAAACAAACTGCAGATTTGCTGTGCGTCGGTGTGCGTGTGTGCGCACGTCAGGCAAACGGAGATACATGAAACTCATTTGTTGTCGAGTGTGAACAGCGCGTTCTTATCGATTGGACCTGACTGGCTGCTTCTTTAAGCAGAAAACCACGTTATTAATCAAAAGTCAATTTTTGCACCGTGTTCTGTTCTGTACAGCGTTTGGGTTCAGGTGCTGTCGGAGCACAAAAGAGCAAAAACTAATTCACTCCTTTGACACACTCTGAATACGTGTGCAATCCATCATAGTCACGGGGAAAAAACCTGTGGTTGTTCCCGACACGAGTAACACACACTGACTACACACAACGATAAGGATCTTGTTTAAAAACAGAGAAGGAAGGAACATGGCAAACTCTCTGGGAAACCTTAAAAAAATCTGGGCGTCTTGATTTATTATAATAATTCTGTCCAGAAAAGTTGTGTGGTTTTCAAAATGGGGGCCGCGGCCTCCTTGGAGGTTTTCCAAAATGGGGGCCGCAGCCCAATTGGGGGCTTTCCAAAATGGGGGCCGCAGCCCAATTAGGGGCCCACCACCTCATTTTTCATGGTCGTCCCCCACCAGAGGTCGCTGGGTGACCTGAAAAAATGGTAATATCATTTTATTTTACTTTACTGCCTCATTTTCCATGGTCGTCTGTGTGGTTTTTTTCTTGTGTTTTTCTGACACCAGATGTGGTATATGTGGCTGTAGGAATATTAGGAATATTTCTGCCACTGTTGTGACCTTGAACTGCAAATATCTCTGAGCATGATTAACTCCCGGTGTAGCTGCTCTCGTCCAAACTGCGTGAGCTCCCAGCGGAGCTCAATCCATATATTTTAAAAGCATATAATAATATGCTGCCTTGATGGCAAACTTTTCAGCAGTAAAGAGTAAAGAGACCGCGACTGGTGGAAGCGCCAGAGACGGAGATGCAGGGGGTCAGAAGCCAAAGGATGTAAACATGACGACCAAACTTCTATAACTTACGGCAAAGACACATAAAAATAGCCTTTAAAACAGACAAGGTGCTATAAAGAGAAGTGAAGGGGCGACGAGAGGCGCAAAACAACCAGTCAGGGAGAAAATAACACACACAATGACTGTAAAGCAAACCTCCGAACAGAGCACAAAGAATTCCAAAAGGAAGAGCAAAAAAAAAAAAAAAAAAAAAATACCCGAACATGAAGACAATCAAAAATAATCACAAAGCGTCTACGAAATGATTCAAAACGACTGGAGAGAGACACAAAAGAGGCCGCAGACAACGCGGCCGTCGCGATTGTTGTCGCCGGTCTTTATTCTGCTCTTTCTTCTTTTACAATATTTTGTTGTGTATGAACGTAACTCCGCGAAACCACAGATGACTCATTCTGGAGTCTTGTGTGGATTTCTCCACATTGACCCATTAATGCATCGATCCCGTGCGTGTTTGCAGGACCTCGGAGACAGTGAAGCCGTATGAAAAGAGTAACGCTGCAGTAGTGTTGTACGTACACATGTTCACCAACGAACGAGCCGAGCAGGGAATCGATATTGAATTTCACTTGACCGCACCATTTAAGGCACCGTGATGTTTCTGGATCACTTCTCTTGATCACTTGCCTGGCAGATTATGAGGCCACATGAGTCTGAAGAGGCTCACATTGATCTGTGAAGTGCAAATGCCCCCGGGGTTACGTGTAATCTCTCTACCTCGGAGCAGCAGCCCACTCAATAGGGCTCACCCGGCTCGGCAATTAAATCAAAAAAGGTGCTGCCTTGTTGAGACGAGGACCGTGAATGAAACCCGCGATGGATCCCAGTGTCAAAAAAGGTGCTGCCTTGTTGAGACGTGGACCGTGAATGAAACCAACGTTCTCCCAAAGATTAATCAGCATTTACAAGTGTCAACCCTCCACCAGGAGACGAATTACGAGCTGGTAAAGTTCTGACCTTGTGCAGTTAAAAAACTTGTTTGTTTGTGCTTTTAAATCAAAGTGACATTTATTTATTACACCGCCAGCAGTTTTAAGCCGTAAAATGTGTCTATATCCTATTAAAAGAAGAACTTTCAGTGCTTCAGTCAGTAAAAATCAGATAAGAAAATCGTTTATACTTAGAGTTGGATTAATTCATCCCACAGTGATGGAATGTGAAGGTTACAGGGACGTTTTACTCTTGGGTTTTTATGTCAAAGGGTGAAAGCACTCTCCTTCATCATCAACCAGTCATCCTGCACGACTGATCTCCTCTGAGGAGAAATTGTCTGTTATATAAATACTACAGTTCTAAAACATACCACTTTACAGACTTCAAACCTGTGTAAAATAATAATAAAAATACATCAGTTTAATGTGTATAGTCGCAATAAACAGAATGATGTTTCTTTTTCGGCATTAATGTGTCTCATATCTTTAAATTACATTTACACAATTCTACATTTTATTGGTCACTACATTGTGACTAAACAGCTGAATGGAGAATTGTATAGAAATGATGGCATTCACATTGGTTTTACTACAGAACATACCTCAGGGTATATTTGAATCCTGTAATACTACAGTATTGCAGTGTTTAAAATGTGCTTTATTTGTTATTGTACCAGACCTTGCGTGCCGACTGCTGGGATTCGCTACCCCACCTCTGCAACCCTGAAAAGAAAGGAAAACCTGTTATTGTAACCAACACCTAACAAAATGTAACCACAGAAAATGTTCAATCAAATAGAACCTAAAAAAAAATTCCACCAGAGCCAGAATTTAGGTAGTAGAGAAAAACAAGTGGCCCAAGTGTTGAGCCCTGTGGTACTCCAGATGATTGGATTCCTGTTTCTTGTGAGAATGACTGTAAGTTTTGTTTGCAGTGACATAATTTAGTGATGACAAAAAAGTGCAAATGGCTGCCAAAAACTCACTCACTGATGTTTTAATCTCTGCAAACATTGCTTAACCAGACTTTCTTTTCCAGTTCATCTAAGAAAGACTGCTGGAGTCCTAATGTATCTATATTTGTTCTGGACAGAATATCTTAATTCATGATTCTCGATTACTGGACATTTCCGGCCATCCTAGTTGAATCCCAGGTGACCCCATGTGGGGTTGCGACCCTAAGGTTGATAAACGCTGCTTTAAACCAAAGACATAATCAGAACTTCACATGTGATCCTAAAAGTAAAATGTCATCGTCGGGACCACTGCGTCGTTACAGCTGTCAGACACCAGCAGTTCTTAGTGCTAATTTAATTGTTCATTACAGCAGACCGAGTCGCACAGGATGCCACAGACTCTCACGAGCATTGAACACATTGGATGTTTTTTTTTTCTTCCCCACAACCAGCTGTTTCAAATAACTTGGATTTCTCTGACGCTAATTAACGAGAAATGACAATAAAATATTCATGAAAAGTTCTTAAAGCGAGCTTTTAATAGGACTTGATTGGATCCGCCGGAATCTTTTTGCAAACCTGCGCGACTGGAAATGTTAGAGGACTATTTGTGTGTTAAAAATGTTTGTATAATTAATCAGGCTGGTGAGTCAGAAAGGCACTCAGGTCTGGAGGAAAGAGCAAGAAAACAAAAAATGGACAAGAATAAATGGAATAACTGGGATGTCTTCGAACGGAGGATAGAATCTATGAAACCTACATGACGTGTGGGACATATATGCTGACAAAACACACTCTGCTTGACCTCGCTGGCCTCAGTTGGTTTTGAATTACATGTTGTTGCCTGTGAAATGCAAACTGCAAAACCAGCAAAATATTATAGAATTAATTCGATTTATTTAGTGTGGTGCTAAAATAATGAACTAATTCACCACATTCTAAAAAGTTGCATTTCCTTTTTGGTTAAAAAGTAAAATGTATTCACAGCTGTTTGCAGTGTAAAGAAGCAGAGCGGTGGAGTGGAGCTGTCCAAGGTGCTGAACATGCTTCATTCACAGTGAGCTCCAATAACCAGCTACAGTAGCTGCAGTTCATATAAAGTAAACGTAGAGAAGTTGGTATAATATTATGCGTACCCAGATTAACAGCTTCAGTATAAGTCTGGTGTCAAACTCCTGGCCCTGGGGCCACCTGTGACACGTAACCTAACCACATCTGGCCCATGTCAATAACAACTAATATTTGCCCTTGTTTTTATTGTTTGTCCTTTAAAAAAATGCTTCAGTTGATCATTTAAGAATGAAAGAAAAACGTAACGCACCATGTTAGCAGGATAAATAAGTTCTCTTCTTGTCTTTACTCCTTCAACTTATAAGTAATGTCTGCACAAAAGTGAGAGCTTGGGGAAGGCCAGGGTGAATCGATCATCTCCATAGTAATGTTAACTGTCGACATGAACATATACAGCCTTTTTTTAAACCCTATTTGGAGAAACAATAGAAACTTGTCAAAGTTTAGTATAAAACTCCAAAAACTATAAAGACGTGAGCTCTAAGAATAGTCTTATCATAAGCATCAATTGTCCTCACTGCTGTGAAGTCATTAGTGAAAACAGCCTGAGTTATTGTTAAGATAAGGATGGTGGATTTATGAAAGAGAGTTCTCTGAGAGCCGATAAAAATGACAAATAACGGATTTAGAATGACAGGGTTGACAGAACTTTTGAACTTTTTTTATTGATATCGGTATTTGACAAATTAACACGATGCAAGAGAAACGTTAGCGGTCTGCTGTATGGAACGTCATGTTTTTATATTAGCACAGAAATATAAGGAACTAAGTTTGTGGAAAGTGGAGAAAGTTTAGGAGTTTAGGGGTGAAGATGTGCTGGACCACAGCACAGAGGTCAAAAGGTCAAAGTCCAGTCCTGACAAGATCAAATTCTCTACTAAAATCCAAATCTCCTTTTCCTGTTTTATTTTCTTGTCTTGCATAACTGTAACATTGCAAAGAAATAAGTGGTAGATCAGGGGTCGACATTTAGAATTCCTTTGGACAGACACCTTGTGCGCTAGACACTTAAATCAAATTTAATTTTGGTCGTAGACGGTGGGCATTACAGACAGCTATTTAAGCGTCAGTTGCTGTTTTTTTTTTTTGCTTTTATTGTCTTTTCTTTTTTTTTTTTTTTTTTTTGCTTTTATAGTCTTTTATCTTTCAACCTCACAATTTTGGAACCCACTCGAGGTTCAAAGTAGATGGTTTGGTGAGCCGGATTGGGCCTGTGAGCCACTAGTTGATGACCACTGCAGGGAATAATTGATGGATTCTTGTTTGAGGGATTGCATCATAGGCCTCTCACAGATGGCCTTCTATGTGACCTTTATGGTAGATGTTCCTGATATACCCCTCCCCCCAGTACCCACGCCTCAAAGTGACACCAATAATATATTCATTGTTGTTTTGAAAAGCTTCCCATAAACCCTTGTTACTGGACTCTGAATGTATTTTGTGGCTGAACATGTTCTCTGAGGTACCAGGCTGTAAAAGTGTGTGTGTGTGTGTTTTTACTACGTCTTTCTGCACGCTGCACCCAAACGCAGCCTTCAAACGGGATCCTCTGAAGCTGGTGTTCGTTCTTAACACACTGTGAATCAGTTCTCTGATGTTCTCAGACGCTCTGCTTCACATCAGTTCTTTAACCCGCGGTGAATGAATCCCGAGTGCCAGACACTTGAGCCACAGTTTCCTTGAGAGTCCTTGAGATCAGCAGCAGTGCCGTTGAGAAAGATGACCAAATGAAAAATCTTTTTTTTTTTTAATTTTTAATCTTGTGGTTTTTTTGTGTTTTTTTTTATTATCACGAAGACAAGAACCATCCATCTGCATTCCTCCAGGCTCTCTGTTTTATTGTAATAGTCAGTGTCCGCACAGACTGCAGTCCAGTTCTCTCACATTTTCTGTTTACTGTCGGCTCCACTAGGTTTTTTTGTCTGTGTGTGTGTGTTTTTTTTTTTGTTTTGTTTTGAGTTTTCTTTTGGGGGGGAAGTGGGATAACAAATGCTGCGAGGGCCTTGGTCTGAAAGCGTGCTTGTTTTCGTGTTGCTTTGTGTTATGACAAGACAGAAGGCCGGGTCATCCTCACTGTTTTTACTTCTGAACGCACATTCCATTATTTTTCTCTAGTACATCTGTCATCTGTGGAGTCAGAACACCGTCACTGATACGATCTCTGTTGTTGTTTAAAGTCCTCAGAGTGACATTGTGTCTCAACGCACGAAGTTTTGTCACTTCTGCAACTCTTTGTCATTCATAGCTTTTTAATGTCACTCTATTGGTCTAGATCACTGGTTCCTAAACTTTTTTCCTCCTTATACAACTCTAACCCCAATTCCCAACACCTTTGGGAAAAAAAGACAAACACAAAACACAACCAGCTCTCTAGTAGGAACAGAAATCCAAGAAAAACTTCAAGAGTTTTGGGAAGAATTTTGAGATCTCTCTCTCTCTCTCTCTCTCTCCCTCTCTCTCTCTCTCTCCCCCCCTCTCTCTCTCTCCCCCCCCCCCTCTCTCTCTCTCCCCCCCCCCCTCTCTCTCTCTCCCCCCCCCCCTCTCTCTCTCTCCCCCCCCCCCTCTCTCTCTCCCCCTCTCTCTCTCTCTCTATGGAGGCCATGCTCTCTGTTGCAGCTGAATGACATTTCCCACTCTGCTCATTCCTCACTGCTGAATGTGTTTCCTCTGATATTCATCCACTGCCTTATCTCACGCTCTCACCCAAAACAGTGTCTATCATTACCTCTGTAACTCCCCCCTGACTCCCCCTCCTTTTTCTCCTCCTCACCTGTGTGTGTCTGTGTGTGTGTGTGTGTGTGCATTCTTATCTCCACTGCCAGCCTCAGTATCCATCAAACCGTCGCTGCTGCCACTGAAAAGCCCGTCCACTCCTGGCAGTCGCCCATTAGAAATGTATCAATATGTACATCTCCCAGCAACACATCGACGACTATGTTCTTTTTTTTTTAATAGAAATACAGATGAGTGACTCCTGTCCTTCTCCTTATCTCCTGCAGTACTGTAGCTTCAACACCATCGCTCAGATGTAAAGAATGAGGAAAGCTTTCGGCTTCACCTAAATCCCTGCGGAGTGTTTATCCGGAAAGGCAGGTTACGTAAGTAGATTTATGGAGCATTTGCAGAACTTTTTCTTCCCGGTCTCGCAGGTTTGAAAAATGCTAGATCTCTAATCTTTTCCCCAACGCTTTGTTATACTTCTCAGGAAATTGCAGAAGTAGTGTGAATGAAAATGAAAAGAAAAAAAAATGCTGTAGTGTTTTATTGGTAGACTTTTTTAGAAACTTTTTGATATTTAATTACGATAAAAATGTCTAAAAGTTCCCTAAAAAGAAGCCAACTTTTCTCACATGGACCAGTTAACCAACACCACATATGGTCTGGTCTTTGGTCTTAGTACACGTGTTAACTTGTTAACAAAAAGTTCCATGTTGCGACACCTCTGTGTGGTACTGTTGTTCACTGGTCTTAGTACCAGTCCATTTTTGAACTTGTTAGTCCCTGATTCTAATGGCGTTTTCTGCAATCAGACCCAGAGACATTTGACTCACTTTTATTTGGCCAATATCTACATCTCATAGTTACTATTAGTCCATTTTGGAACTTGTTAGTGTCTGATATATGAAGTGTGTTCTGAAGATGTGGCCCATATTTATATGACAAATCTGGGCTCCATACTGGCCACACAGCCAAGCAGTAACACTTCACCAGTAGTGGCTCTTGTCTCATTTGCATATTCTCCATGGTGTTGCTCTAGGTTTGACAGCATCTCAGTGTTTGAATCTTAAACTGACAGGCACCAGCAGACGGCACCATCTGCTGGCAGTGGTGTTAATTAGGCGCTTTAATAAAGCCACATTATACAATTCAATTAAATTGAACTTTATATGAGCAATTACTGGTTCATTATGGGATGGCGTACCTGAGAGCAATTACTGGTTCATTATGGGATGGCATACCTGAGTGAGTGACTGACTGACTGAGCCATTCCTTATAGAGAGAACATTAGAGAAATGTCTTCAGGGTGGAGTTTTAGGAGGTTTCATTCACGGTGAACTTTCTTTGTCCTTGTGGTACGAGATCACATACACTGAGCCGAGAAAAAAAAAAAAACTCCAGCAGATCCAGATTCATGGTTCAGTTTTCTGCCTCAGAGAGAGTGAAAAAATGGGGGAGGAGAGAGGAAAGAGGGATGATGAAGAGGAGACATGGAAGATCTTTGACTGTGTTGTTGATCCACCTCTAGCAGGAAATGAATGTTGTAAAATTCATGCATCTGGAGACCGGCTTCAAAAGCAGCAAATTACAGGACAGAGTATAAGAAAATAAAGTCTAACGTAGTCCTATAGTAAAAGAAGCACCAGCTTGATGTTTTAACTCATTACAATTTGTTGTGGTGGGTTTGCAGATATAAATAACAGTAAAATAATTGTGTTTTTTACCATAAAAAAGTGGAAGCGAAAGGGGAACGATACTGCACATATTTCACATTTTATATAACAGCCATCTTTTTCTTGAAATAGCAGTATTATATATATGTGCGTGTGTGTGTTTGTGTGTACAAATGCTATTTATACTTTTGCTAATCCCACCTTTCCTCAGTCTCTCTCTCTCTCTCTCTCTCTCCTCCACATTAGCTGCTAATGTCCTCGCTGTCACACAGTCATTTCCCCACCGTTATATGTTTTCTCATCACGTACACGTTACATTCAAACACGTTCACCACGTTCATGGCATTAAACAGGTTGGAACAAAGAATTAAAAGATATTTATTAAAAATGGGTTTGCTAGAATGTAACCTGTTTGTATTTGAAGGTTTTGAGGATTTTGAAGACTTTTGAATGTTCGGGTTTGTTTTCTAAAAAAAAATATTTTATTTTAAAAGTTATTTTCTCGTTTCTACAGATAAATACAGATAAACTTTAAAAATACCACATTCTTACCCTGCTAAATATCTTCTTTTAACAATAAAATACAAAGTTGTTTATTGTAGAATCTGTACAGGTCATAAAGTTTATATGGAAAATAATTTAAGAAAACAAACCAACACAACATAAAAACACAGAACTGTGGGAAATAGTTTTGTTCAACAGAAACGGACTTTTCCTGGAAGGATTTAACTTCTTTCCTCCTCCTCTGCAGAACTCCATTGATAAATATTAATGTGTTGTGTTTCACTTTTGTTTTTGACAGGGTGTGTGATGCAGCAACAGTTCCCACCACTGGGAGAGCAGAGACTTCCTGCTCCCCTCACAAACAACAGCTAGAAATCAAAGCACAGAAGTGACAAAAACTGCAAAACAACCTTGAGAAGTACAAAAGAAGAAGGAGGTGGAGCAGGTCTGACATTACAAAAGAAAGACGAGAAAAAAACCAAAGGAATCACAGTTGGATCTGAGCAGCAGGCAACTCCAATGTATGGCTGCTGCTAATGAAGTGGAGGAGACTGTGTCTGAGCACCGAGCTCACAACACGCCTGGGCCCCACAACAAGTCTGAGACAAAGATCTAAGAAGTCTGAGACCCAACAAGTCTGAAACAAGAGACGCAACAAGTCTGAGACCCCAAAAAGTCTGAGACACAACAACTGTGAGAACCAAATATCAGGCAGTCACATAGTATTTAACATGTGACCCTCGTTTATAAAGACAGAGAAAAGAAGTACGTAAGAAAACAGTCCATCTGCCCAGAGTCCTCGATTTGATTCTCTTCTTCGTGGACTCTGTAAGTAAGTACGTTTTCTCTGCTAACTGTTTTCTTTAAATAGTTCCAAACCCATGTGAATGTGTTTATAATTCTAACAGGATATATTTTAATTTAACAAAATCTAAGAGTTTCTCAGTTTACGGGTCCACGAGAAAACACTGACTAAAGGTTTCCACTTTGACTCTCCATTGTCAGGCGATGCTAACGTAAATCAGCTAAATCTTAAAAAAAAAAACAGTAGAAAGTTCTTTCAAGCGAATCTTTATAAATCTTTTAACCTCCAAACTTTTTCGTGATAAATCCGTTCAACGAAAAACCTTTCAGAAATGTGGTCTTTTTATTGCTTCGACTTCAGCCTCTGTCCGTTCTCCATCTAAAGTGTGTTCCATATATTTGTTTGTGAATGTGTTTTGATTTAACAAAAGGTTTTTTTTTGTCCTTTTAGTTTTTTCGCAATAAGGAAAAAATACAAAAAAACAAGGTTTTATTTCAGAGATCTTTTAGTTATTTCGTCCATATGACTACAGTATGGGCAGCAGGGACACCAGAGCAGATTTACATAAAGACAGGAAGAACCGTGTTATCTGTGGAATTGTATTCACATCGAGACGGGCCATAGACATAGATTACAACTGGTGTAATAAACCAATCATCAGCATTATAACAGTGACAGGAAACCTCCAGAGAAGAAAACCATTCATTCTATGAAGGTCAACAGTGTTTTCCACGATAGAATCCCCAGAAATAAATCCTTTGAAAAGCAACTACATTTAGCACCGTTTTTCATCCCTGTTGGTCTGTGAATCTCCTTTTTACCCCTTGACAATGACCATTTATGGTGGATGGGGAATGAAGAAGAAAGAAGATCAAATAAATAAGCACAATATCAGGTTTGAAAGATGCAGAGGCAGGATGGAGAGATTCTAACGTTTTTATTTTTACTGGGATATTTCAATGACCGTGTCAGGGTATCCAGAGATCGGGTTTACGATCCGAGGATTGGCAGTTTACTGTGTCCTGGCCTTGACAGAACTGCGGGGTATTGGAGCAAGCCCTTGAAAAACTCCCCCATTGCTCTTTTCCTTCTTCTTACATCAAGTCATCAAAGAGCTTGAAAACATCCAGGACCAAGGGAGCTCATTTGGACTGGGGTGTGTGGAGGAGAGACAAGCAGGAAGTGCCTGGAAATTATGTCCACAGCTGGAGTTGCTCAGGGAGAGTAAAACCAAGAAGAAATGAGACAAGAATCTGACATGTGCCTTATGGGCCTGGTGTGAAGAATCTATACCTGACCATTTTAATGAAATCTGGACGGCAGCATCACACTGATGATGCCTTTTGCAGTTGACATCCAACCAGGAAGCAGCTGTAGTTATAAAAAGACTTCAGGTAGTAAAATGATGGAGCGGTCCCCAACTCCCCCCACCCCCCAAAATAAAAACCCAAACTGGTTCTGAGTCATATTAAGGCAACATACGTAGAAGAAGAAAATCAAACTTCCTGGTAATAATTTGACTGATAATTTCCAAAAAAAAAAGAAGAAAAAGAAATGAGACATTTAGCAATAATGTCACGAACACACTTCTACTACTAATATTATTTTAGGTTATTTTCATTCACTGTGTATCATATTGTTAATAAACATTACAGGTAAATTCAGTGATTTCTTCCAGCAAAACAAACAAGAAAATAGAGTAAAAGAAGATTATATTGTGCCAAGGCTGGTGTCCATGTATCCTGGAAAACCTTGAAAATGACCAGTTTTTTTTAATGGTAAATGGTTATGCACATAATTTCACAGCCAATCAAACAGCAGATTGCAAAGAACTGTGGGCAATTAATATGGTTGAGGACAACGGCTTGCATCTAAAGCACCTTGAAAGAGTTATCTGAATCATGAATGATCATGATTTATCTGCAGCTCTGCTGTGATTAATCAGGTTTCTTTTAATTAATAGTTATGCAACCCTACCCTTAATGCATTAGCAGAACGGCAGAAATCTGATTGGTGTATGACCTTTTTTTTCATGCTGTAAGAGCAGAAAGGTTCGGAAAAGTCCTGGAGTAGAATGGAGACCTTGAACTCGCAAACGTGTCTGTAAAGAAGACTAAGATGTTCACGGTGACTAAAGCAGTCGCAGAGACCAACACAGATCCTCGACTGTGCCCAGTCCGTTCAGCCCCAACAGTCAGTCTGTCACTACTGCAGTAAATCCTGTCATGTTTTCGTCTGCTCTTGATGGTCTTGAAGCATGAGGCCCCAAAGATAGACTTTTATTCTGGGTTTGTCTTTCCAGTCTTGACAAGTCGTCGTTTTATAAAGTCAGTCAGATCTGCACCAGTCGCCTGATGTTTTGATGTCGGACTCTGCTCAGAACTACAGTAACTCCATCCACTGTTTACAGTTCAGTGTTTGGACTAATCTCATAATTCCATTAATCTCTGTTTGCTTTTCATTACTAGCCTAGTGGGAAAAAAAAACAAACACAAAAACAATCCTGAACAACAGAACTTTGATAAGCCGCTTGTTTACATTTACATTTTACATATTTTCACAGCATCTTAACCCATGTATATTTAGGGCAAACTTATTAAATTATTATGTATGAGATGTTTGAAAACACTGAATAATTCATGTTTTTTTATTCATAATGGGAGTGGATGCTTGTTTGGAAATGTTCAGGTTTGGAAAAGGTGGAGACCTGTTTGTACAAAAACGCATAAAACAGGACAGGGAATTAAAAAAAAATATATATACCTATATATATATATATATACAGTATAGTTCTTGACATACTTAATCCTGAATTTTCTCAAAGCGAACTCCTGAAGGATTAATGAAGTTCCATGTACTGTATGTACTTCACATACCTCGTCTGGCTGCCGTAGACACAGGTCGGAAAGTCATTGCTGCCACTCATCACTTACACCAACAAGCACCGCTGTCTCCTAGCAACAGCATCTGATACAGTTTCAATAGCTGAAGAACAAAAGGAGAATTAGCTTTGAAACTCATTTAAATGAAGCTCCTGTGTTACCAATGAGTCATTTTATTTTTTTCAGGAGCAAATCCTCCACACTCATAAGTCAGGCACCAGGGAGGTGAGATTTCTTTCACTGCTGTGGTGGAGGATTTAGGAAGACAACATAGCTTCTTTCATTTTTTGGCCTTAGATTCCACCTGCTGTGTCTCCTTCAACCTGGTTGGATAGACTACTGGAGGTTGGATGGACTACTGGAGGTTAACTGTCCCAAAAACACACTGCTGTACAGGTGTACAGGTAGGCATGGGTTCCAACCTATGATTATTCATTTTTATTCCAATATTTTTAGTTCTTCTGTCTATAATGTAGATAAGGTTTTTTGCTTTAACAACAGCCGTAAATATTTCCTGAATTCAGTTTTACATTGACACTTTGTCACGTTAATGCGTTTGGTCTGTTGGTGTAAATTTTCGGGTAGTTATATATATATATATATATACTATAATACGTTCTCCTAAAGTCAAGAAAGACTCCACAGTTTTATCGCCTCCTCAGGTATGCAAAAATCTGACAGGGATGAAGATTTTTGTGAGGCGTTTTTATTTGGAATTTGTTTTTTTGTTTTTTTTTTTACAGAGAATTGTGTGTTTTGACAGGGAATATTTTTAAAGCTGGAGGAGAATTTTTTTTTAAAATGCACTCCTGCGTGCTGACTAGGCCTGAGAAATAAAGCACAGATGCCCTGCAGGCACCTGTCAGGTATAGACCTGTGTATCTGTCTAACAAAGTGCCCTGATTCCAAAAAGTTGGTTTTTAGTGGCTGCAGATGAACGGTGGAACAGTCAACGTTTATCTGCCGCGGTTCTTTCTTCCGTCGCAGCTTTGACGAGACGTAGTTAAAGCGAGTGTAGCCCGATGAAGCTGTTGATTCTTTAAAACCTTTTACTCAAGGATGTTTGGTCCAGAAAAATCCTCCTCTGGCAGGTGTTTGGAAGTGGTGCTGGTGGTTTAAGGCATCTTTCCTAATATAGACAGAAACACACGCCTGCTGTTTGACAAAAGTCACAGCAGAAAGCCGCGGCATTAAACTTTTCTCCCTGCCAGCTGTGAGCAATTTAAAAAATGCAGCTGTCAAAAAAAAAAAAAAAACAGAAAGAAATACGACTTCTTCATCTTCGTGCAGCTTCTGGTTTGACACATTTGTGATAGTTTTTTTTCTTTAGGCCATTTATTGAAGTTAGTGAAGCACAGAGACATCTACTCCTAGCATCTGAACCCTTGTTATAGTCAATAACATGTAGACAAAAGACTGTGTAGAACTTTACTAAACCTTTAAATGTTCTCATTCTCATCCTGCAAACGTTAAAGACTCTGCTTTATTTCTAACTCTGCATGCTGCTGTCTGTGTCAGCTGAAGTGTCCCCCCAATGCACAGTCTTTTTGTAGTATTTTCTGGACTATAAGTCGCACTTATTTTTTTTATCCTTTGGCTGGATTTGCTGGCGACTTACTGTATATATTAGAATATATAATTTCACATTTGTTATGTTCACACTGGCAACCGCTAGAGGGCACTCTAGGATCCTGTACCAGTATCTGCTACTCCTGTACCACTGAAAATTTACATGTTCGTTATGTTCACACTGACAGCCGTTAGAGAGCACTGGAGCGACTTGTGTTTTTTTCTTCTCTGCAGTTCTGGCTGGTGCGACTTATAGTTTGCAAACTACGGTACTAAAGATGATACAGTCCATGGTCTGAACTATGGGTCAGTGATGGCAAAAAATTTAAAAACGCTAAAAAAAATGTAAGGTCACGTCATTTTTTAACCTTGAAAAAAACTACCCTGAATCGAATGAAACTGAAGTTGTCGAGGGACAGATGAGTCCAAAAACCTGAAGCAAGGTTCTAGGAATCACTTCTGTTGGCCTTGTTGTGGCCAGCTCAAAATCTGATTGGATAAATAAACAATCGCATGACCATTCATTTCAGTCTCGCAGCGTCCGTACCACTGATTCTGAGGCCTTAAGGCAGCAACACATGACGCTGAAATATGATTGGATAAAAAAAACATGATTATAAATATACGTGAGTGAACGCAGAGCAACTGAGAGAAAAGCCGAGAACAGACTACTGTATTATTTTATAAATATTCATGACAAATATATTGAAAAATAAGTCTCTGATTCTGATAGTGTTTAGGCCGGCAGAGACGGCCCTGCTGGCCTGGACGTACACCACTGGTTAATATATTAAGAAAATTGATGGATGAATCTCCGCGCCTGAGTACTCTCGGGGATTACATTAGAAGCTGAGAGCGCTGGCTCATTACAGACGAGCTAGCAGACGTTAGCCCTGTAAATCCAACAAATTATGGTTGCCGCTGAATTTCTTCTTTCGCAAGTACAAACAATGTGACTATAGGCTAGTCTTGTACTTCCATAAGCACTCCCCCCCCGCCTCCCCAAAGTACTGCAGACTCAATCTTAGTCAGTATGAACTCCTGAATCATTCATGATGCAATGAGATCAAATAGTCTTTTTCCCAGCACCTCAGGGTTCACAGCCGGAGTGGGAAGAGTTCTGAAAGTGAAGCCTCCCTCGGAGTGTTCGGGAATTAACGGAAAATGCTCTAACAACATCCCAAGCCAGCATTTCCATGTCGGCTTTATGTGCATTCACTCGGGCGTTGAAATTACAGTATATGGACCACATATGGTTACCATCAGCTGCTCACTTAGCCAATTAAACAAATTGCATGAAACAAAATTCCCAAAAAGTGGGAACACTTTTTAAAAAATAATTAAAAAATAATGATTTTTTTTTGTAATGCATTTGTTATTTTTTAATCAGGCAAAATTGAAAAATACTTTCCTTTTTTAAAAATACCACCTGACTGCTGGATCATACTACCTTTGATCAAGTGATTTTGTTTTCCCCAAGTTTACGTCAAACACAGTTGTTTTTGTCAAAGTTAAAATCAAAATAAACCCCCCCCCCCAAAAAAAAAAAAACATTCACACAAGTAAAATAAAATCAGCAATGTAGTCTATTTCCAGGATCTTTGGAAACAAAATAATTGCTTTTTAAAAAAAGTAAAAAAAAATTAAATAAATACAAATTAAAATATGTAATTTGTATTTTTTTTTTTTTTTACAAATTATATTATTTTATATCAGTTATTGCGACTTTTGACTTGACTTGTGAGTAAGTCTGGACTTGAGATTAATGACATGATAAAAACCATGATGGAATGGGTACGGGTGGCTTTGGTGTCGTTACTTGATATTTATTGTGATATCCAGTTGATATGAGTTCTTTCTATAAAGGTGTGTGACTGCATTGAGGGGACACTTTTTTGTTGCCTTGCACGACCCTTCACACCCCTTAGTGAGTCATAAGTTGTGCTACATGATAAGTCTGGAACTGCACTTCTATGAATGTCATATGACTCATATTTTCTCTGTGTATCTAAGTTTGGTGAAAAATTCCCAGATTTCTTCTGGCAAAACCTGGTCATTATCAAAGTTTCAGGCTGCGCTTTTTCTGTGGTTCCATCAATGACATTAACTTTCTGGTTAGTTGGGAAACAGAGCATGGTTTTCATGACTGTTGCTGGTGGTTTTTGTTTGTTTTTTCACAGTATGACGTCTAATTCAAAGATACACTGCCTCCTTAAAACATGTTTGATGTCTTGTCTTACTCTCGGGAGGTTAGCGTTCAAACTTCCCAAACAATTTTAATGACCAGTTTACCTGATGCTAAAAAGTTTTCCCCTCAGACTTTCGCCAAACTGACATCATTAATAGGCAGCCGCAGAACTTCGGACGCTTTTAATTCTTCGAATGCAAACAGCTCTTCGCCACGGACGATTGGTCATTTGTGGCTTTTCTAAGCCTTAACTCATTAATTCATGCCCTGTAACAGCGGCTGGGCTGGAGACGCCCGGCCCAGTCGATGCACGCGGTGTTTGGAGGACCACTTTGTGTTGAGAGACGGGTGAGCCCAGTGGGATCCATTAACAGGGACATAACAGCAGGGAAAAGATGCAAACCGCAAGGATCGCAAACCCTTCACTTCGGTTTGAGATGTTGAGATAAAAAGAAACAAGAAAAAGAACGTTTTCTATTGAAATGTTGAAACTCTTGGTCTTGATTGTTTGAAGAAAAAGAATGAAATGAAATTGATGTTTGGCGATTTTAAAGCAACTGTAAATTTAATCTTATATATAACGTACGTATTATGAACCCTAAAGCTAAAAAGACCAAGGAAGCCAACCTTTTTTTTTAATTTAAATTTTATTTTGGTAAGAAGTGTGTCAGGAAAAGTTATCTCGGCCTCTGACAGGGGATAGAGTTCATTGTGTTGGTTCCCATTTTCACTGGAGACGCGTTTGATTTCTGCACATGAATCATCGGCTCATGTACTGTAGACACAGTGTCAGGGCGGAGTGCAGCCGTCGCTGTTCCGAGTCCTGCGTTCGGTGCTATTTTAATTACGGTGTCACTGTGAGCTCTGAGCAAACATTGCGGGCCATGAGTTTGCAAGTTTCCCCAATTTCCAAAGCTCTTTCACTCTGACAGGACCAAGTGTTAAACTGTCAGTTCCTGACAAAAAAACCCCTACCAAAAATTAGAGTCACTGTCCTAAAATTATATTATATTAAATAAAAAGTACAAAAAAAATACTCTTAGATTTTAGCTGTTTCTCGACAAACTCTTACCTTGGCTAAATTTAGGCCGCAGCTTGAATTCTTGAAGATCATTTCAGGCTATTTCTCTAATTACTTCAATGCTATTGTCTCGGCTAATTGATGGCTAGTAGCAAACCTTATATGTAGTTCATGCTGATCCCTTGTACCAGTGCTGGCAGCATAAAAAGCCCAGTGGTCCATATCTGCCCCATGGGCCGAATTCAATACCTGCGAGTGTTTATGTCAGAGTGGTGCATTACTGTAGACACTGAGCCAATACTGAGTTCTATTTTTGTTTGTTTACCAGCATAATTCAACAGAAAATGGGGACAGAAATGTTTTCACGTCCCCCGTGCCTCCTCGACCCACACCCCTTTGAATTTAAATACTATTGAGAACCTGATAACATGTATATATATTTTTTCTGTACAAACCACTGTATGAATTGCTGCCACCTAGTGACCTGGAGGCTAGCCCCCCAGGGGGGCCCGCCCCACTGTTTGAGAAGCACTGTCTTTTTGAGTGTACATTTGTAGTAAGTTTAATTGTAATAATGTTTTTACTAACTTTTAAGCTATTAGCTTGAGGAAATTTAAGCTTTAGCTGCATTAACGTCTAAGCTATTATCTAGGTTAAATATGAGCTAAAGCTACATTTTTAGCTTTTTCTCTTGGGTTGTAGTTTTGAGTTTTAGTTTTGAGTTTAAGTTGAGTTTTAGATTACTTTTCAATTCTTTCAGCTTAAGGAAAATACAGCTATTGTTGTGATGACATCTAAGCGATCATTCTGAGCTAAATCCTGGCTAATTCTTAACTTACCTTTAAGCTGTGTTTTGATGGTATATAAAGTATTAGCTGTTGTGGACTTCTACTGTCAACCTTTGTTTGGTGTTTTCTTTCTGCTCTGCCTGGTTCACAGCACCCGCTGCTAAAACCTGTAATTACTCTTTTACTTTCCAGCACAAGTGAAAACATGACAAGTTTTTAATTCACTTAAGGGGTAAATTTGGGGCTGTGTTATCAGCAAACAAAAATAAAACACAAGATGCAGCAACTCTGACTTTTATTATTGCTTACATTTATCACATTTGGTGACTTGTAAATATCTCCACAGGGACTGTCTCCTAAAGTTTGTGTCTACTCCGCCAGCCTGTATCTTTGCAGTATATTAAAAAAAAAAAAAAAAAAATCAAAGTTTGAAGGAACATTTCCCCGCTCTGTGTGTTTAAAAGAAACCATATGGTGCCTGGAGGCAGAAAATAAAACAACAGATGCTGGTTTTGTGACGAGAGACCTGAGTGACAAAAATATGATGGGAGTTCATTGCATTCTTCTGCAAAAGTAACTGCTAAAAGTTGGAATTAGTATTGGCATAGTGTTGTTCATGATATGTGTGTGCTTTTTTGTAACAAAGATGTGGAAATAAGGCAGTTTTTGAAGAAATGATTTGCTGACAAACATGATATATTTCCTGCTCGTTCTTTTTCTTACCTGTTTACTGTAATTTCTGGACTTTAAGCCCCTACTTTTCTCACACACTTTGAACCCTGCACCTTAAAAAATGATGCGGCTAATTTATGTACAATTATTTTTTTTCAATAGTCTGGTAATTACGGTACTTGTTCAACTGGGTAAAACTTGGTTTTTCAAATTTATGCTCGTTCAGTCACGACACACTTATTTAGTTTAACAAAAGTTGGTCACATATGGGAAGTAACACCAAGTTTATATAAGAAAAAAGTAATTTTAAAGAAATACTGTGAGTGTGTTGAAGGAAAAAATAAAATTATTTGAAGTTTTGCAAGAAATAATCAAAACAATAGCCAAGATATGAGTAAAGTTTTAGTAAGGTAAGGTTTTATTTTGAAGTATTGTTGATACTGGCCAACTACATGAATTATTCAAAATAAGCTGATAGAAACAGAAAATAGATAAATACACAAAGACTAAAAAATAAAAGGGAACTCAGAAGTTTCCAAAGCTAGCCATAGCCTAGCTACAAAAAGCTAGTTTAGCATCGTAGGAACACAAACATAAAGACGTAAAACACCGGATAACCTAAAAAAAAAAATACTAAAAAAAAACTTTTAGAGTACAACTATATTGCTTGCAGTTTAAAAATTCTACATACCGTATATCAAGATTTCCTGTGAAGACTACATAATCATTTATTTACTCGTCTAAATATAAACCATGTCAGTGCTGACTCACTCCGTGTTTGTGAGAATTTCACACAGACATAATTCTTTTTCTAACCCTAACTCCAAATTGAATCTTAAATCTCAAAATAACCTCTTACTAAGAAGCGACTTGTAAAAATGTTCCCAGAAGAACAGTATTCCCAAAACAACAGATTTGTACAAAAAAAATCTCCTGACAAGTAAAGCTACGCACACACAGAGACACACAAAGAGCTGCTGATGTGAATGGGTAAAGACCAGACTCACACTCAGCCCCTCTGGCAGCGCTCATGTATAATTGATTACGGTATTTTAGATGAATCGTTAAAAGAAAATCTTTGATAGAAATCCTTTATCAAATCAACATTTCATGGAGTCGGACAAAACCCTGAGGTAGACAGAGATTTTAGAATGGGCTGAGTTCGACTAAACGACTGACGCCTTCAAGGATTATTGCTCTAAATTCACAAACCTTCTGGTATAAGTTCCAGAGCTTGAATATTTTGTTGAACTTCTGCAGGCGCTAATGGGTTTAGACTGTCTGCGTATCTTCTGTGGAATTAGAAATATCCTCCTACACCCGCCCCTCCTCGGTAGAGCTACGTGACAGGTGTTGACGCTACAAGTTTTTTAATGAAACATTTGGAGATCTGCCTTCCCTACTTGGGAATTTTTGGTAACACACTCACACACACTCACACACTCATGTAAGGTGCACGGTCTCGTGTGCGAAAACACCATCTGCTCCTCCTGCTCCGTCTCCTCTTCCCTTTTCTTTATCCCTCTCCAAGCTGCTAACGTGGACAAGTGGTATTTTTAGACGTTTTACTAAAAGCAAATGTCCGATTTTTTTTCTCAGACTGACGCATTTTTAATTTTTAAAAACTAGCACTTTGATTTTTGCTGCAGATCAGGGGTTAGCTGGATATATACAGCTGGACAGACGCCCTAGGGGCCGGACACTCAAATTACATGAAAGAAAAATCACATTTTTGTCTAACATCATATTTTGATTTTTATTTTGGAATTTAGTTGCGGGCCAATCTGGACAGTTCTGTGGGCCAGTCTTGGTCCGTGGGCCACCAGTTGAGCATCACAGAAGAAGTAATAATAGTTATAATAAGTAAAAGATTAGACAGATGCCACTTTACTACTGGATCAGATCGGGATCTGAAACTTTTTTTTTTTCCTGCTGCCTGTTGCTGTGTAAAAGCTGCTCAACATTCATTGGTCGCTGTCCATTTCTGAAACAGCTGCCATTTTCAATATAAGATCTGAACTGTGGGCCGGACAGTTGAGCCTTGACTGTGTGAGGTTGTATATTTAGCAGAACGATGCTTTGAATGGTCTGGAAATATAAAATCTGGGTGAAAAGGTTTCCTGGAAGGAACCGATCCCAGTACAGTAGACCTCTCAGTGATTAGTACTTACACAGGCTTCCACCCTTCAATGGTACCAGTGCTGCACACTCGACATCTGTCTTTTCTAAATCCGAGCTACAGTTTCCAGGAAGTGTGCCAGCTTTCCTGAAAAAATAGGAATTGTAGATGCTGGATGTTAATACGTGCTGCCAATAGGCTGCCTGACCTCTGACCTTTCAGTTCTTCATTCAGGACTGATTGTGTTCCAGAGAACTGTCCTCTGCAGATACAGCCCTAGGCAGGGCTGCCTCTCTCTCTCACACACACACACACACACACTCACAGTGACTAAGTTAAAGAAGCAGTCTCCTCCCTGTATATCCTGGCCATATCTAAACTGTACTCCTGCATCTTTTAGCCTGCAGTGTTTCTGGACACTGCCTTCATCTGTCTGTGATGTGGATCTCTCCTGCAGCTCGCTGTCAGTTTAGGCCCCTGATACCACCAACACCAATCACCTGGCTGTCTCTAAGCCCCCCCCCACCCCCCCTCTCTCCAGTTCCCCCTTCCTTCTTAAGTTCGGGACAGTGACGGCTTCAGCTCTGTCCCCCGCTTCACCGAATCAGCTCCCCACCTTCCA
>NC_024314.1:20304116-20319791 GCF_000523025.1 Cynoglossus semilaevis | reverse complement strand
ATAATTGACCTCCAGATCAGGGTCAGGACCCTTTGACCCCAAGTTGTCCGGGCTAAATATAATAATAGACATTATGATCACGTATTTTTGGTCGAAAAATGTGTTTGTATAAAATCCTTTACTTTAAAAACATGTTTTTTGCAGTAGTGCATTACCGTTTCATCTCCCATTATCTTCTTCATCCTGATGTTAAATTTGTTTCATAAGAGCAAAAAAAAACCCCAGCTCACAGCCGATGGAGGCGGTGGTCACGACCAGGCAGCATCCCGAGTCTTCAAGGCACGCAGCCTGAACAGGCTTGATTCACCTTGTGCTCCACCAGATGCTGTTTTTAGCATTTGGCATGTGTACGTGTGTGCGTGTTTATTTGCATGTTTGCACGTGTGCGTGACTCTGTCTGTGTGTGCGTGTTTGAGGGCAGCTATCAGCGGCTGACCTGTGACCCTGCTGGGTCTGTTTAGTCCAGTGGTATTCTGCAGGAGGACTCAAGGATTAATGACGGAGGAGTGACCACGTGGCGGCCCCCGCCCCGGGGACCAGCCACCGCTAATTAGATACATGGGGAAGATGAAAGTGCCCTTGTCTGAGCAGCTAGATATCAAAAGAGGCTGAAAGTAACTCTGTGAGATTATATAACCATCCAGCCAATGTGCTTTTACAGGTTTGCAAACACGCCACAGTCCACAGAGGGACGAGGTGGGAGGAACCGTGGGCTCCGAGACGGTTTCCTTTTCACTGTAAATTAACATCGAAGGGTGTTTTTTTTATTTTTTATTACTGATCCACCGTTGTTTTCTTAGAGCAACACCGGTGTCTTCTGGGTAATTTCACATTAGTATACAGTTATGGTGTGGACATCGATTATTTCTGACTGTGCCGCCGGGTCACTGTGGCATGTGGCTTTAACTTCCATAACAAGTGCCTCCCTCTGGGGAAAAACCTCCATCTGAGACATTGGAGGGCTGATTGCATCACGGTGCCATGACATGCCTGACCCATTTTGAAGGCGCTTTGAAATTGGGCTGACAAATGCATCCCAACATGCCCATGGGCTTCTAGTTCGTTTTCTCCCAGTCCAACCTCGTACAGGATTCATTGCAGGAAAATAGGTTTTCAACAGAGAAAAACTGGTTTTTGAAAAAAATAATAATAATAGAATTCATTGTTGTAATACTTACTGTGGCTCAACCCGTTAGGTGGCAGATGAATTTGTTGGAGGAAGTAGTTGATAAATGAGACCGGAATCCATCCATTTCTCCCTGTTTATCATCGACCATTTGCTTCACGTTTCTAAGACAGTCGGTCACTATTTAGGTTCAGCCAATCAGCATCTGTGTACCATCTGATGGTCCTGGAGATGGAGATTACATTTGTTTCCTCCCACTGTTGAAACTAATGTAGATTTGGGATTTGGGTAATTTGACGCTCACTGATCAAAGGTGACTGATGCCTTTATATGTGACATTAAGATCAAGGGTTTAAACTAGCGACTGCTCGATAAAACGTTTTTCATGTCTGTTACTGATGCCGCAACTTGGAGTATCTGCTGATACCGTTATCAATGCGATACTTTCTTGTTCATTGGCATTTATCACCTTACAGGGTGACACCTTTTTTATAGTTTTGGGACAACAGCGCCACATACTGATCACAGTATATGTTACAAATCATATTGCATTTTATGTGATGCTTTCATTTTTATTTCATCAGTTTCCCAGGAAACTCGGACAGTGACCAAGTCTCTTTAAGAACCTTTCTGCACAGGAAAGTTCTCAGAACCCACTGGCGCGGTCTGCATTCTTTGTGTTTGTTCTAACAGAGTACAAGTTTCTAAGTTATCAACTTTATCTCGTGGCCCATTTTTCTCGTATTGTACCCTCACTCTGAGCGTTCTGAGTCATGATCCAACCATGAGTTTTTCAGCGTCCTGTAAACACACAAAATGACGCACACATCAAGGTGAGGGGCAGTGCAGGATACAGGGAGCAAGAACAGGTGACGCTCTCCCCCAGATCTGCCTCGTAACTGAAAATAAAAGCGATTGTTCCGGAACGGCGCGAACGCAGGAAATTTTCTTTTGATGTCAGCACGACAGATGAGACCGTACAAATTTGTAGATTTCACCTGTGGGCAGTGAGTTAAGTCAGGTCTGCAGAGACTCCCTGAATACACTGATACATGGATATACCCTCAGGGTGGGCAGTTTTTGGTGTAGGATATTAACATGCACTTCCTTTCAAGCCTCCAATCCAAGCTAATGTGGTGTGACGCTATAACACTTTCATGTTGGAATCACTTTGTCAGGAGGGGTGACTTGGTGTTTTTTTTTTTTTTTTCCCTGCTCTTTGTACGTTCTTTTTGTCCTTTTTCCAGCTGTTTGGATTCACATGAGTGACAAGGCCTGAAGGGCGGCGCCATATTTCACTCCCAGACACAGCTGCAATGTCAGGGATATGACTCGTCCTCAAATCTCAGACTATATTTTTAGGTTTGCTTCAATGACATATTTTTTTTCAACTATTTGTGTGTGTGTGAGTGTGTGTGTAGGAGTGTGTGTGTAGGAGTGTGAGACAGACAGCGACACAGGAACTCGGTGGCCAGCTGTTTGGTGCTGTGCTGTGCGTGTACAACAGCAGATACTCCACTCCATCCTGCTGTCTCGCTAGTCTCTCCTCTGGGTTTTACCGACACACTCCGTCAGCCAGCAGCTTACAAGTACACACACACACACACACACACACACTCCACATTTCTCTGCCTCTACATTCCTGTTCTTTTCTGCATGTTTACATCTCTGTCTTCGTCTTTGACAAGCTCCTCCACATACAATAAAAACCTTATTTCTCTTCATCCCTGGGGAATCCTGGCCACATGTCGTGCCATTATATGCCGGCAGATGCTTCAACAGAAAATGCCCAAGTGATAGACAACACTTAATATTAATACCACCTGGGTAAATAGAGCCTCAGATCAATCATCACAGAGCCCAGGTGCTCAGCTGTTCCTTTCTTTTCTTTTTCTTTTTATAATCGCTATTGTACTGTAGTAGAAATGACAGGACAGATGTGTTGAACTCAGACGCCTAAACAATGCTCTCACGTTTGTGGAGTAGCTGGATTTGTGACAGCTCCTCTGATCACATTTACGCCCGTGTGGTGGCAAGGCTTGGAATGTTTCATTTCTAAAGTCCTTTGTTCCAGTTTCTCTTTCCAGGCGCTGGAAAATGGTAGAAAATAAAGGGTTAACATCCAGATTTCAGAAATCAAACAACTACTTTTGGTTATAATTGGCGAAGAAGTTTACTGTGTTTGATACAGAGAATCATAAACCAGGGCCCAAGACAGAAATCCCTTTAAATCCCTTGTGTAAATTAAACACATTATATTATAATGATAAGACATTATACCATTACCGGACGTTCTTGAATTATGATGTCATCGACCTACAGCATTTCGTGGTTACGTCGTCATCTCCCATAGATTTATTATTATTGATCCGTCATTCCAACATATGACGTCGAAAGTGGAGCAGATGAATATCCTATGACACGGCGTTATATGCGATAGACGCCTTTGTTTAGCCTTCATTATGGCTCCCAGACATAAGTCAGAAATCTGAGTTACGTCGCGCCATATGATCGCAATTCCAACGTAAGTCGAGGACCTCCTGCGTAACGCCAATTATAACGCAGTTGTTACAGTATAAGGTTTTATCCGACAACATTTTCCTACTGTTAGCTACTGTAACTTTAAATACACGATGGCCTCGTATCAAGGACTGTTTCTCATCCACACCTCTTTTCTTAATCAGGAGCCAGTTTTAATTTGTTTTTTCTATTTTCCTTGGCTCACAATCTCCTACTTCCCCAAAACTTCTAAAAAAAAAAAAAAAATCAGTTTTGTCCCTTTTTTGTCTCTAACTCTGCCAAAAAACACAAAGAGACTAACCAACTAACAGATGGTGGAGGTATTAATACAGTAAAAATAGAAGTGTCTGCAGAGAGAAAAGTTTCCAGAGGCTACAGGCTGCTTCAATACATGTCCTGTCACTGTGTGGGCTCTCACTCGCCCAAGCTGGGAGATCAAAGCAAATGGGTGCTGGAAAAGTTTGAAAATGGATACCGGATACAGATCGTAGAGACATATATATAATATATATGACATAATATATAATGTTATAATGTAATATTCTAAAATAGAAATGTTCATCATCAGCAAAAATTGGAATGTCGGAAAATGTAAAGACTGATAAACTAACGTTTGGGTCTAGAGTTTGTGAGTTATTAATGCACTAAATACATCTGTCGAATTACAATTAATCCTTCTGGGACTGAGTCTTAGTCTGACACCTGGGTACTTCCACTGGGACGCCTTATAAAAGAAAAATGGACACCCCCGATACAGACAGACTGTCATTATTCCACATAATCTCGTTCGTGTCACTGTCAAAAAAAAAACAAAAACCTCAACAGCTTTTCTTTTCACGATATTGCTGCAAGGTGTGTCTTCAGAGCAGCGTAATCCAGAGTAAATCCATACCACTGAGAGTCTTTAGTGGATTTTCATCAGCTGGAAAACAAACTCTTTCAGAGCTCAGCATCCCCTGCCTCCCCCCTCCGCCTTCCTCCCCCCTTGGTCTCCGCTGGGCCCTGCAGAGTGCAGCTCATTGATAAGGACTTCTATCCTTGTCACCCAGGACTGATGTCTCTCTGTCAACTCCCAGGCAGCCTTGTTCCTCATTTGTGCCATTGTTTTGCCTCTCTTCTGGACCTGATAGATCCCATATCTCCCCCTCTATCTCAGACCCTCCCTGCCTCCTCCCTCCTCCCTCCTCCACTCCTCAGCTACCATGCACTCCTCCTCCATAAGATGCATTATATCCTAAGACAATGCCAGAAGTCACAATTTACCAGTTAATGGCTCCTTCACTAAAGCCTCGTCTCCACCAGCTCATAAACCTCCTGGCAGCAGCGCCAACCCTGAAACACACGAGCTTTGCAGCACAGGTTATGCTCTGAATTGAGATTCATGACTGGAGATGATAAAACAAAGTTCCTTTGTCATATGCTAATGTTGACTGCTGTGGGTTGCACCTTTTCGTAGCTGGTTCTTGGGATTTCCAGTCTACTGCTACATCCTTCTACTCTTATAAATAATAATAATAATAATAAAAATTGCGTCCCTCATTTGACCCACAATGGAAAAATTTACAATGTGAGTCTTTGCCACCGACAAAGCCTGCCACAGGAGGCGCCATTACGGATATGTTGTTTTTCTGGGAATCGAACCCTAGACTCTCTCCTCTGTGCTTTCAAGGCAGACGTGATAACCACTACACTCTGGAACCACAAAGAGTACTAAACTCGACGAAGATGAAGTGAGACGAACTGTTGATTTTGTTTATCTGTTTGTGTATCATTTCTGCATCAGTTTTTGTGCTTTTTAGTAGATTTTCTCGACCGCCGTCTGAATCTTTTACATCAGTACAGAAAACATCACCGACCTTTGTGACGTCCACTCTGAGGATCATTTTCTGGAGGGCAGCACAGATGCTTTCCCTCTGTCTTCTGAAGCCTGAATAAACATATCACAATAACATTTTTGCCATTTCACCAAACACAACAAAAGCCCCGAGTGCCTCTCCTGTGGCTCAGCACCTTTTGTGTTCATTAGCGCCGAGCGGCGGCGTGTCAACAGCTCTAATTTGCTAATTAGCCACTGATGACACCCCGCCACCACGAGAAGGCACAGATGCGGCAGCAGTAGGTCACACTTTTGTCTTCCTATCACAATAATCAGGAACACGCACGGAGAAAAACACTGAACCCTGCCTGGCTGTGGATTTCATATGGTGGGGAAAAAAAGAACAGGCTTCTTCTTCCAAGGTGGAAAGCAATGGTCTGACTGAGTCTGGCCAGTACAACGGAGATAAAAACGTCCTAGTGGCCATAAATAAGAATATAAATAATAAAGTTTCCTGGCCGGCTGGGTTAAATTGAAAAACAGAGGAGTTGTTTTCTCACACACCCTTTGAGATTTTAATCTCCTCTGCTAAATCGTTTCTACCATTTCTTCCTTTGTCTCTCACCCCCCCCCCCCCACACCCCGACACGGCGTGTGTGATGTAAGGCCGAGCGGACGGAGTCTGCCAGCTGTACGACCTGTTCCCGTAAATGTGAGTCAGGAAAGACGGATCGTCGTAGACCCTCTTCTAAAATAGGGAAGGAGCTACGACTTTCTGAAGGTGCAAGAAGGATATTGAACTGTTCCACTACAGAACCATAAATCTACACGGCTGTAATACCAGGACCTTCACATAAGGGAGTGAAAGACGGTTAGAAAAGACGGCTGTAGCGGTGATGGCGACTGGTTCACAGCCTCGAATGTTTCACTTCAGGCCTTGTGTCCGTGAACTCAGATGTGGGATTCAAACCGTGTCCATGTTGTTTGGATTTGATCCATTTATTTTAGGACTATATAAGTACCTCACCTCAAGACAGTGGTTCCCAACCTTTTTTAGAAGTGCCTAATGACCCAATTTTTTTGTAGATATTGTCACTGTCAAGACCCCTCCCCTCATGTTAAAAAACTCCCCTCAGCTTTGAAATAGTAATTGAAAAAGTTTATTTAAAATGTTAAGATAAAAATGTGCAACACAAATTATAACCATTAGCACAAATGGTATTGCAATATACAGGTGGTCATTGGTTCACGACATCCTTGACCTACGACCTTTCATGGTTTCATCTCCAGCTCTCATAAATTTATTGAGGAATTAATTGTTCCATCTTTCTGGCGTACGGCGTTTCAACAAGTTTTGCACAGGAACTCGTTGGTGTTGGCGTTCTTTATTACTGAAAAAAATGAACAAAAACAATGGAATCCGTAGTTTATTTTGAGTTCAAATGTTTGTGTTCACATTTATCTGATACATGCCGTCAATGTTCTGGGCTCTTGTTTAGGACAAAAGTTTTGAAGAACCAACTTCACAGCATGCTCATATGTCCGTCTGCCACCAGGTTCACGCCACAGAATCACAAACACGGAGTTGATTCTGATTTTCAGCATACATTCATGAGCCCCCAACCACGTGCTGCTGGGGGAAGGAGGAGGAGGATCACAGCTGCTGGGCCTGGTGCCCTAATAAGGCAATGAAATTCCAATCAAACGCCTTTGAATCACAGCACATCTCTTCAATTTACCCTGTTAGTTTTGTATACGCTGTATGCAAATGGACCACAGTGGTGTCAACAGCCATAACAAGGTTTAGCTGCAGGAGAGACGCAGGGAGGTGGGTGGCAGTGAAGTCAGCCCGGTGAACAGCTGGATCCCAGGTGGGAGTTTGCGATCGCACACTTTCCGACCCAAAAGAATGAACCTTTAGCTTCGCTGTAGCTCATCAGATATGCGAACCGACGCACCAGCGCCTGTCGCACTTTAACAAAGGTAGTGAGGGCGGGAATGTGAATGTGTTCATAAGATGCCGACAAACCTATGATCACTTGGAGCAGTGGCCCGAGGGCCACCTGTGGCCTGCGACCCGCCCTTTTGTTACACCCAAACTTTTGTCTTTCATTACGTGTTTTGCCTATGCTAATGTGTCACCATCCTGTCAGCACAAGTGGCTTCTGCAGCGGATGAAAAAAATGTATTTCGTTCAGTTTTGGAGCAGTTTCCATGTTGATACTTCACCAGCACTATGAGCCGAGACTGGATGAAAAATGTCATGTTCCAAGTTCACCGCAGGAGCTCCATGCTCCAGTGTGCTTAGCCGGTGCTCAACCGCCGCTCGATTGGCTTTGTCCCCGAGAAACAAACTGAGTGAGCAGCCGAGGAGGTTCTGTATGCTCTCCAAAAGAATACTCTGGGATGAGTCCCACCCTCCAGCGGAATTCTGTGAGTTAAGGGAGTCCCCAACGTTACCTAAGTACAATTTATTAAACCATTCTTCCAACACCCTCGAAGCCATCGAACTACATTAGATTTTTTTTTTATTGAAATGGTGATTTTGGCTCCTGTGAAAAACACCGTGTTGCTCCGATACAATGGCTGTTGCTAGCCATCGCACCTCGGCCGCTCGCGAATGAGCAAGTGGTCGAAAAGGCTCCAGAGGATAACGCGACAGTGAGGTGTAGCCACTGCAGGGCCTGAATTGTTTACACTGGGTTCTGCATTGCGTGGTGCTACTACTTTAATATTGTTGGCATGGGATGTGGAGGAGGCTAATCCTTGATCCCGATTCCTAAAGATGTAGTCTTTGTTTGATTAAAGGTTGGATTTACAGATCAGTTTATGGCCAACAACATTAACCAGTATGAAACAGGATCTAAATAATTCTGCCCCCTGCAGGAGGTTGTTGGTATTCTACCCTCATTCTATCCTTCTATCCACATATCAAATCCCTCCCTGACCTCGTCCTGCTTCTCAAACCCCGGTGAGTGGGCGGCACCTGCTCTGATCCTGCTAACACCCAACCGCGCCTAACCCTGATGCATCACCCGCTCAGAGGCATCTGTGGAGAGCAGACAACACAGAGGAAAGGGAGAAAATAGAAGAGAGAGGTGTCATCCATCTCCTGCAGCCGTGTACCGAGGAGTAGATCAGTGCTCTTCTCCTGCTTTCATCTCCCAACCACCAGCCATCTACTACAGCACCTGGCCTCTGCACAAAAACTGCTGTAAGAACACGGAGCCGCCGCTTTATTTCCACTCTACGAATTCTCTTTCTTCTTCTCTGCTTCCGTCCGGGCAGAGACTGTACAGCTCTCGAAACCCAACTTAATGAAACCTCTGCTTGTAATTCTTTGCGTTTCATGTCCGACAGGAGTTGTTCTCCTGAGGAGCTTCTTAAAACTTCACTACGAAGTTCTAGTTAGACACAGTCCACTGTACATGCGAAGCCAGCAGTTTATGATCAACACGGACTGAGATTTTCCAACTTCTTCTCCATCACCGATGGATTCAAATGAATCTGCATTTGGAAGAGATCACGGCAGTTCAGTCGGGAATTGGTAACAATCGTGGTAATTCCGAATCCTCTCCAGAACAATTTGATGCCTTATCAGTTCTTAACATTTTTTTTAATCTATTTTCTCATTTCATTTAATAAGATTAGGGAAACTAACATTGTAGAAACTGAATTATTATCATTACTTTTGCACATTTCTTTTTTTCCATGGCATTAATCAGATTAACAATCCCATAGAAATGGAAAGATAATTGAGGACAGTTACTCTTAATGCTATATGAGATGCTTTCATCCTTGGCCTTATTGGAAGGATGGAAATGCTGATCACATGACCACGTGTATGTGTCAATTTAGAAATCGTGCAAAATTAGCCTGTGCTCCATCCCTGTCTAAACCCAAACAAAAACAGTTTACAAATGCGAATTCCACATTAAAAGTCATTGTGAACAAAAGTGCATTCACTCTGCTTTAACTACTACAGGATATGGAAGTTGATTTACACTCTGCTTTAACTACTACAGGATATGAAAGTTGATTTTTTTTTTGTTTGATCGTTGTTTGATCGTTGTTTGATCGTTGTTTGATCGTAAAAAAGGGAATAAAAGAACAGGTTGAGTATTCTCACAGTCTGTAGACGCCTTGTACCAAGCAGTGTTTAAATGGCACTGAACCCTGTCTCTCCTGGTGTGTGTTCACCTCTAGGTCAGCTGTAAAAACATTTCCAGGCCCGGTCAGACCCTGGACTTTCTTCTGTCCTTTCTTGGAAAAGACTCAAAGAAGATCAAGTTAACAAAGTGCTGGCTGAGGATGATTTAACGTTATCTGTCTTTGAGCCTCACCTCTCTGCACCAGACTAAATCTATCACCTGCCTCCTTCCTACCTCTCTTTCACTCCTTTTAACCTCCCTCGCAACTCTGTCACTGTCTGCTTCACCCCTCTGCCCCCGTGTGCCAAACCCTGCTGCCTCCACATGCAGGCTGCGGCGCTCTCTCTCACAATTGTGCCTTGTGAATCTCAACATTCTCAGAGGTGGTGTTACCTGACATGCTCTCTGCACACGCACATCTTTGAGGAACACTCTATCTCCGACCTTTGTTTGAAGAGGCAGCTCTATAAATTGCACAGTTCCGATAGCTTTAGAAAGAAGCGACTTTGGAGCTGCTGTAGTAAGAACAGGAGCTCCTCGACTTATGTCGGAATTCTGTTCTTACCTAAATTAGAACTCACACACTGTACATTACCTACGCTAACACGGTGATAACATCGTAATCTAGGACATAAAACATAAGAAGAGTCTGACGTATGCCTGGGAGCCATAATGAAGGGCGAAGAGTTCCTAAAAAATCAATACAAATGAAAGAAAGCGAATGTAGCGAAATCTAATGCGTTCTGTGAACGTAAACAAAGTTATCTTCCGTGGTTAGCGCCACGTGACGATGCAGTCGTCCGCTTCCCTCGGCAAGTTCCCAGACAATTGTAAACAAAGTTATCTTCCGTGGTTAGCGCCACGTGACGATGCAGTCGTCCGCTTCCCTCGGCAACAAGTTCCCAGACAATTTTTTTATTTTTTTTCTTAAGAAATGTATGTGAGATGGTGACATAACCACAAGGTGGCCCCGTAGGTAATTAAATTGTCTTCTACATCTAATATTTTCTATTCTACTTGCGCTATGATATACAGTATGAATTTATGTTTTTTTTATTCCTTTGCGGCAGATAAATGCTAGCTAGTTTTTCCTTCAGTTCTAGTTCACGTTTGTAGATGACACCTATCAGTAGTTTCCTTCTGTTCTCAGGCGCCCCCAAGTGGAAGCTCCTTAAGAATGATGACCTAGGGCTTATTAAAGTATGTCTGCACAACTACAGAGGTTTCCTTTGATCATCCGTCGTCCGGCAAAATCTGTCAAGACGACGTGAGGATTCTTTTTTCTTTGCTCATTTTTTTTGACCCTGTTACTGCACATGCATAACAGAAATGACAACTTTTAAACCAATCGTTTACAAAATGTACAAAAATATCCTGCTGCGTCAAACAAGGTCAGGCTGCCAGATATTTGGCCCTGATTCAGAATGATTTTATATCAACATAAAAACAAATAACCTTAATGTTACATTTTTTTTTTCTGACTTAACTTGCTGCCAGATTTATCCAGAGAATAGAATTAAAGTCCTGTTTGCATTCTGCTCCGGATGGAAAGCTGGTTTATATCTCAGTGGTGAATTTTAAGTGAGAGAAAGCTCTTGATTCCGACAGGAGTTGACAGGCAGCAGGCTGCAGTGCTGTTTTTTTTTTTTTTTCTGTGAATGAAGACAGACGTGGGCAGAGAGATGTGACCGTCGAGGTCCAACGTGAAGTAAGAAGCTCAAAATAATTGTGGAAAACGACAGTTTTCCTGCTTTGTTAATACCACATTTCCAAGTTTTAGTCATTAATATTTTACACAAATACCCAGAACCATAAAAATGTGTTTGCGTCTGCTGAATCACTTTGAGTCATCTTAAATGTCTTCAACATTTTTTCCCCTGGCTTTTAACAGTTTCTCCCATTAATCTTACAGTAGTGAAGTATTTTTGGCCGGCACCTTGTTTTTATGCAGGATTTACTCGCCAGGAAATTAAGCATAGAAACAAAACAACACCCGTTAGCCGTAGCCAATGGGAGCAGCAACTAAAAAAAAAATAAAATAAATACATTGTTCTGCACAAATGCATTGTTTGAGACCCTGGTGGGAACAGAACGTACAGACGTACACGTGTCAGGGAACCAAAGGCGGTGGTGGCAGGTCATGTGTAGCTCTCTGTCATATTTCTCAGCAGGCTCTCAGAGACTCGGTGATTTCGGCAGAAAGGAGCCGACCTGGCAGAGCGTACGGTGGGGAGACGCTGCCTGAATAGAAAACCTCGGTTTTTGGGACTACGCAGGAACATCCTGCACTTCCTGCTCAGTGCAGACTGAAAATATCACTGAAATCCCAGGAACTTTATTATAGCAGTGACAGTGTGGAGGTGGGCAGGGGTGGCAGTCAGCTGCAGGAGGAAGTGGAGCAGCTGCAGAGGAGCTGATTGACTCAGCTGGTACTTATTTGTATCCGTGCCATCGCCGTAAACACGGTGGGATAATGAAGGATGAGGGACATGATTATGGGCCGGGTAAACGATCTCGTCGTCGTCATTGAAGGTAGCAGTTCATTGTGTCTGTGTGCGGCTCTGTGATGCTCGCGGTGGAAGTGAGACCCGAGACAGACGGGAACTGGGTTCCTGCAACTTTAGACAAAGTTCTGGTTGTTGACTCTATTTTGGTAACACCTGAAAATACCTTATTAGTTTTGTAAAAAAAAGTGAATCATATGAGATACTGTATTACGGTCTGTGTGCTTCAGACACACCATTACCCAGTGTTTTTCAATCTTAAGGGCGTGACCCCCACGTGGGGTCGCATGGAATTTAACTGGGGTCGTGTGAATGTCTAGTAATTGATACTAAATATGGAGTTACTTTCAGGTGAAATGATGTTGAGAAAAAGACTAAAATGTCGGTGATGTCGAGCACAGATGCAAGATGCTTTTAAGCAATTTTGTGGTCATAAAATCACCTCAAGGTGTCATGATAATCCACAAGTGACTGTAGTTTTCATTCGTGATATATTCCAGAGTTAAAGGCATCTAAATAATGGACGACGCAAACGGGACTCGTTTAAGGAGGATCATGTTTGTTTTTTAAGGGTGTTTACTGTGATTTGTTGATGAACTCAGGTGGAGGCTCCTAGGGTCTCAGCGGTCTCCTAGCCCGGGGCCCCTGTGATCCTTTAAATGCCCCTGCTTTCAACCGAGGGTTGTTATTTCTTGAATCCGAAACACTTGCTAGTTCTGCACACGTCGCTGAATTCCTTTAACTTTTAAATCTGCGGGTCAAGTGCACAGTGTTTTGCTCGGCTGTGTGAGTTGCCAGGGGCAAAGAAAGAATATTTGGAACAACTTTGAGACTTTTTTTTTTAAATACATAAAAAGTCGGGTTTGTCTTCTTCTCCCTGATTCTACCTGGCCTCACTCTTTCTGTGGATTCAAAAGCAGCAGCTGCTGCTGCTGCCAGATAACTGCTCACTGCAGATTTGGCATTGTTAGTAGAACTCTTAAATGATTTAACACACACTCTCTCTCACTGGGAGAGGAAGACGAGCAAGAAGGCTGTGGTTGAAAACTGAAGCAGGCTTCAGAATGGGACTACAGGGATCGTCGGACGATCAGGATGCTACCTGCAGTGATCTACGACAGGAGTCCGACTCCTCATTAGTGACCAGTGCCTTGGACACCACTCTGCCATCACTATTGTGGACTATTAAAAAGTGGAACAGATGTGGAAAAAGTGTCAGAATCAGACACAGGCAGACGTTGGTCATATCTGGAGAGATTTCTTTTTTCCAGATAAATCCGATCGTTCAACTGCCTGACATATGCCAGGACTCAGAGGTCCAGATCTTCAGTCGCGGTGGATATTCCCAGCAGATGGATATTCAATCCAACCATTGGCTGCTCTCTAAAGTTGGCACGGCTGATTTAGGAAGGCCAGATCCTGGACTTAATAGTGATGGGACTTACAGCTCCTTTGAGAGAGAAAAGAGAGAGTCGGTTCTTCTTCTGCCCAAATGGCTCCTTGGATTTCTCATTGTCAAAATGTATTTATAAACAAAAAATACAAAAACGAAAAATATGTTCAGAAAACGATGTAGTGCTCAAAACACAAAAAGTATTCATTTAATCAATTCAATTTTCATCACCTCCTACAGAGAGTTCCAGTACCGATGCCATTTTTTAAGCAGGTCTAAACTGGTAAAACAAAAAGGTTTTCTAAAATATATTTTAGAGTGTAATAAGTGTTTTAACCTAATTCTTAATTTTATAAAAGTTTTTGAAGTGCGTCCAAATTCTAACTCTTTTTATGGCAGTCACTCATTTTCTCACCTCCTGGTTCTCAACATGTGGTTCCTCAGTGTATACTTTGCCATGTTTTTTTTTTTTTGTTTTTTTGTTTGAGAGACACTGAACTTTCTTCACAATTTAAGTTCAAAATCCTAAAATGATGTTGCTCACAAAATCCTCTCACACACCTGGACATTGACCCCAGAGTCTCAGATTTGCCCAAAGGACAACAGAGAGAGACAATTTCAGGTGTGAAATATTAAATATGCCTCACAGCTAGTCCATATGCTTAGCCAAACACCAGAGCTGCGGCTTCATGGGATCAGGAAAAAAATAACCTGACAAGTATCTCTCTTCACACTTCCGTAATTCCGCAGATGCCCCGCTGTGTTTCCCCCTCCGGCTGGCTCGTCTCGCTGTGCATCTGTGAGAGCTGTGGCACTTACAGCAGGTAGAGTTAGTGTCAGCTTCCACGTTGTTTAGCTACAGTTTTCATGTACCGCATGAAAGAGAGACAAAAGAGAGACAAAAACCTGTCTCCATGTGGGTTCATTAACAAATATTCCAAGTGTCTGAATTCCTATGTTCTGATTGTCTGACGATTATTGAGGAAATCGATCGCTCCCCGGGCGTCTGTGTATTAACGCCACAGCTGTGCCGCCGGTCGGCCGAAGCTGCTTCACCTCCTTCTCCACAGCAGGGCGTTTTATTGAGTTTCTGCCTCAGCATCTAAACTGAGCAGGAGAAAAAGGAGGACAAGGGAGTCTCCAAGAACTAACAAGTTTTTTTACGGGAGTCTCCAAGAACTAACAAGTTTTTCAAATCAAAAAGTTTCTTCTGGATACGAGTTGACATACTTCAAGAGGAACCTCCCCTCACAGCCCCATGGGAATCTGAAAGAAACCAGGATACAGTGACAGCACGGTGGCTGCGGAAGAGACGGCAGTTTTTGGGTGGATGTCGCAGGAGGACGAGGAGGATGAAGAGAAGTCAAAGAGGAAGAGGAAACAAAGATTTGTTCTTGTTATTTGCAAAGTCCGAGGAGAAAAAAAAGTGAAAGTTAGTGACGTGGATGCATACACCACGTCCACTTCATATTCCAGCCAATCACACGATAGCTGTTAAGTGGTAACATTTGTCCTGAGTGAACTGCCAAAATCCTCTGATTCTTCATTTTCCGACGGTACCTGAACGCACCTCTTGTGACAAAAACACACACGAGATAGGTTTGATTTCTGTTGTTCTGTTCTTAACTTCAAATCGTTTTTAACTTTTTCTACAACATGCCTTGAGGTGTGGGGGGTGTGGGGAGGTACGGGGGGTAGAAAAGGAGAGAGTGACGAGCAGGATGCTGCCTGACTGAAACTCAGCCGGTGTTGCGTGAATCCTATTTGCAAAATCAGAAGCCTCTGTAACATCCCAGACTGCGTTGGTATTATTCATAAAGACATTGTAAAGTCAAATCAAGAGTCTGGTGTCAGAAGCCTGACGGACTGTGTTGTGATTGAAATCCCATGTCAGCATGAGCGATGGTATCAAACAAGTAAAATGCCTCACGGAGCAGTTTCAACTTCTGTGTACTGTAGTACCTGCAGAAGGACGAGAGTATTTCATAAAAATTCACTTTTACCTGCGTTGAAGTTCAAAGAGGAAGAGGAGGCTGTTTTTTTTTCTTGTTTGTTCCCAGCTGGCTAAATCATTATCTTACGACCTCACTTTTACCACGTAAACCGATCAAAACCTTGACCTCATCGGTCGTTCATGTGACACCTCGGTCTGAATTATCAGACGA
>NC_024314.1:20287292-20304066 GCF_000523025.1 Cynoglossus semilaevis | reverse complement strand
CTGCTACGGCCTGCACTGATTTTATTTTTATATCTAAATGTCACCCCCCCATTTTATGAAGTGATTATGACTGTTGGTTTAGACCAGGGGTGTCAAACATATGGCCCGGGGACAAAAACCGGCCTGCAGGGGAGTTCAATTTGGCCCGCTTGATGAATTTTGGAATTGAAAAAACTTCACAAACACTTCATGGTTGTGATGTTTTCCCAAATTATATTTCATTAAATATGAAGTCCGTACTGGTCCGACCCACATCTAATCAGGCTGTATGTGGCCCTTTAACCAAAATGAGATTGACACACCTGGTTTAGATGATGAAATATTAGCGTACCCTAATAATAAATATCAGCGTATATACATTAAAAAGTTAAAAAAAATTCAACTTTTCAACTCCGTTCAAGGGACTTCCAGTTTTGCCACTCACATCCACGTGCCCAGCATTTTCTGGCTGGTGCGACTTATATTCCAGAAAATACAGTATGTTATGATTCTACTGGTCCGGCCCACTTGACATCTAATTAGGCTGTATGTGGCCCCTGAACCAACATTTGACACCCATGGTTTAGACGATGAAATATTACATATACATATATTACATATATGTTGAAAAGTCTAATAATTTTCTGTCAATGCCCTAAGTGGTACTGAGACTCAGGAAAGAGCAGGTAAACATTCACAAACTTCAAAAACTTCAAAATTCAAAACGCGAAAACTTGCCAGTGGAGAGAGCAGGAACGAGGAGTCGTATCCTCCTGCCTGCTGTGGTTAAGAGTTTCTGGGCCAGAATTTTGAGCATGTTGTCCACGAGAAAAAAGATTTCATGAACTTTACTGTATGGTTTGTTTTTTAAACCCTAATTTGCTCAAGAGACGCTGCATCACGGCTCGGCTGTGCCAACAAAACACTGACTGCTTTTAGAACTAACTGTCAAAAACCGTGTGGTTTTGCGGAGAGTGCATTGAGGTTTCATTAGTGTGAATCAGGGAGAGATTATTTCCAAGAATACTGATTTGAAAAAAACACGTTTTGGCAGAGATCTAATTTGACATCTGTGCTGAAATGCGTTTTTCTGATGTTTTTTTTAAATCACAAGTGGAAAAAAAAAAACACCAACATCTAAATCTGTGCCGTCTTTTGCTTCTCACATCAGCCAGAACGTCTGCTCCATACTGTAACAGCAACGTTATTATCCTGAAAGTTTCCTCCAACCGTGTCTGAAGGACTTTCTTTAATATCTTCTTAAATGTCAAGCCTTCTGCGTACGCTCTTAAAGTGACGCACACCGACCTGTGATACACGCAGATGCACGCCTGGCACCGGTGTCACTCGCCCTGAGTGACACCTTAATGCACACGCTGACTGTCGAGCCATAAAGGGAATGCATTAATGTCAGATGACGTCCTGCAGGAGACCTATAGACGACGGCTTTAGCTGCAGTTCTCTGCTCCAACGACTTTGGGCCCCGGCATTTATCGCCATATTAGCCCTTTCATACACGCAGCGCTTCAAGCTCTACCCGTGGCGCCTCCTGACCTTCCCTCAGAGAGGTGCAGCCCACACTCAAGGGGAGTGGAGTCGATCAGACGCTCCTTGAAGGACATTTCAATCAGAGGTGCATTCACCATGAGAAGGAAAGTGTTTTTCACTTTACCCATGTGACAGGGTTTAGAGTATGTTTACTGGCAGACACACACAGACCCTCGCAGTGAGGCTAGTCCATGTGGAGACCGTATATAACCAGTTTCCACAATATCTCTAGGGCAACCCACAGGATAGATATGAAGTTGGAGTTTGGCAACAACGTGGACTGCTCAACGTCTTCTCTGCCAATCTCAACTAATGATGTCTTTATGGACCTTGTTTGTTCACCAGCTCAGTCAGACTGGGAATGGGGGAAAATTGATATTTCTGAGCGAGTCTAACAAAACTGGAAGGAAAAGAAGTTAGCAACATTGTCTTACACGTTGCTTTGTATTTCTGGGAGATGTATTTTTCACCTTTGAACATTGGTTACTAGAGTTTACATAATAATTTACTTGACTTTGGTTTCAAGAGAAAACTAAAGAGGCTTCTTGTATGAACCCCCCCCCCCCCTCACTGGGGTCCACATTAGAATAACAGTTCCCCTTGAAGGGCAGGTTGTAAACGATAGACTGTATAGACTCCATAACATATTAAGAAATGTTTTTACAACCAATTGTCATTTATATAAGTTACAAATGTTGTTTATTGCTTTGTGTAATAACAAAAACCTTTAAATGTATCAGGTTAGAGACCTCTACTGCATTGACTTTATTAAATGATTTTAAAGCTCCCACAGGCCAAGCAAAATGACTTGGCGGGCCACATGTGGCCCCCGGGCCTTGAGTTAGACACACCTCATACTTCTGTTGCCAACCTCTGATCTTTGAAAGCTCAGTTCCTACAAGACGTTCCACGGCAGCGCAGAGAGAAGTGGAGTAAGGGAATTAGAAAAAAGAAAAGTAGAATCTGTCACTTAGAAAAGATTCCTGGTAGAATATCCCAGATCCTCTGGTCTAAATCCACGCTTTATTTCTCAACAGACGTTTTGGTGCTGCCTTGTACCGCAGAAGGTTGTTTTGTGCATCTTGAACCGATCGATGCGACAGACACGAGCGCCTTCTTTAGACGTAAAGTGTTTACACCTACGGCACGCATCATAATGGCAGGGGCTGAGCAGCCAAAGTACTCGTTGATCAATAGCCGCGCTGAAGTGTCCTCAGAGGAGAAGAGAAAGACAGGCCTTGTCTGCGGGTATTCGTTTCCCCACCTGCCAGCGCGTTTGTTCTTCTCCTCATCCGCACCGTAAACATCACATTGATGTCGGCACCGGGGCTGGAAAACAACGTCGGGACACATTTCTCTCTTTTCTTCGTCTTACAGATTGTTACCTCCTGCCGTGAGGCTGCTACAACAGAAGGTCACTTTAGCATCAAGGTTCTTCACCGTGGTGTCTGATAGAACAGTGTTAAACTGACAGTAGACACTCAGTCCTTCATATGTTACAGCGATTCAGGAGGTGGATGTGATGAAGTATAACTAGAACTGGGTTGATGTCCGTTTTGTGAGTATAGTTAGCGAAAAATTAGCTGAGAATATTATTGATTGCATATCCAAAATTATACGTAGAAGCGAAAAATTAGCTGAGAATATTATTGCTTGCACAGGTCGCTTTATGGTTAGCCTACTTTTGGCGTAGCATCAGTCAAACTTTTGCTAAAAGTCGCTCTCTTTGTTTGTCAGAAAGTTAGCCATGAACATTGTAAAAATTGTGTAAAATTATGTAAATGTTGGCAATAAATGTAGCCTAAGGTTAGCCAAAGAAACAAAATAAATATCAATTAAAAACTCGGGCGCCAAAACGTCAATGACGTTTTTTAAACGGACAAATGAAGTGAAAATTTTGCTTTAAGTCCGTACTTGAAAAACAGGCAACGGATCATCAGGCAGTCGATGTGTGTGAATACACTAAATTAGATAAAAAAGTATGTTTTTAAATTGTTGGTTTAACTATTCATGGGCCGCACAGAAACTTGTGAGGCAAAAAATATGAGAGAAAAAATATTTCTCTACTCAAATTATTCTCCTTTCCAAACAACGATCTAAAGAAATGTCTTTTGATCCTTAAATTAAATTTTAATAGGTTACGAACAGAACTCCCCGCATCACAACATGACACTTCATCATTTACACATCATGATTTTTTTACGTTTTTCTATTTCCCTGACCTTGATTCAAAGACGGCTCCCCACTTACGTCTGCTAATGCAGTTTAGCTCGACCTTGCTCCTGTACGTCAGCGCCGTTTCTGACCGCTAATGGTTATTGTTTTCAAGTCATGACCCTCGATTTAGCTCAGCCGTTTTCAACCATTCAGGACCGGAGCTGACAAACAGCCACACCTGCAAATGGGTTTCAATTCTGACCTTTGACCACGTCAGGTACGTGTTACCTTAATGTAACAGTGTGGTGATTTTTATTATTTATTTTTTTATTTGCCAGGTCAGCGTTTTATACCTGTAGGAATGGCCCTCCTGTCACTGTCAACCTGTTTGGATGAGAAAATGCTTGGGTTGATGGTTTAAACGCACAGGACAGTTATCATGGTGGGCTAATATTTCTGTCAACACCAGCATCGACTCAAATTCTCATTGGAATTGTGTTTATACATGGGACATGTGTTAAACATCTGGCCTGTGGACCTGATTCAGACCGCCCCCCTCATTTTGTGTGGCCCACTATTGCTGAACATGCATGTGGTTGTGTTGAATAAAACTCCAGTGCATAGAGTTCATACTGGTGTTCAATGGAATGGTTAAATGCAGTGGTCAAATTCTCCACTTGTCTAATATATGTTTGGCATTTCTTCATCTGGAACCTGAATAACTGTTAAACCTGTTTGTCCCCCCCGCCCCCAGAGTAGATTGTATTTTAATTCGTGACCTGTTGAAAAAATGAAAGTCACTTTTTTCCATCTGCTGTAAATGCAAAATAGACATTTTTTTTCTTCAATTTGTGCCGCAGTGACGCCAATTCTTTCTGATTTATTGACTTTAAAAAACAGCCTGACGTCTGCTCTTTTTCCTCATTACTAACTGGGTCACCAGTGTGACCCGTCGTGGTGACGGGGACCTACTGTTTGTCAACATTCCCCTGATTAGGATGGAGAGCCTGTGTCTCCGAATGGGGAATGGAGTCATCAAGTATACGGAGAATTCTGCAGGATGTGCATCCACTAGTTCGGCCACGTGTGTGTGGATTTACACTCTCCCTGCAGCTGGGCTGTAATTGCATGTGTCTTTAGACACGTGGGCTGTTCGGAATGCCAATAACCGCCCCCCTCGCCCCCCCACCCGCTCCTGTTACCTGGTTGCCAGAGAAAGTGTGGTATGAAATGTCATGCATTTTGACAGCAGCAGGTGGAGGTTTTCAAACTATAGACCAAACACTGGAGCCGAGGCCTGAAGGAGTGGATCAGGAAGTGTCTGTGTGAGAGAACATTGAGAGATGGTGGCGCTGTTTACACGGGGACGGTACGATACGACTCCAGTAGCTTTCAGATACGGAGTGTTTACACGGATCCAGCGCATACAAAATCTGCCAAACGGAGCCACAGAAAATAGCTCGGTCCTGTAGTACATATGCCAGGCCTGCATGTGGCGCTGTGTCAAGTACACTCTAACATACTGGAAGAATTTAAACTGGAAAAGAACCCACAGAGCATCCGTATAAAGCTTGCAAACTCTAAACAATTTAAACCGGAAAAGAACCCACAGAGCATCAGATGGCTAACTGTAGCACACCAAATAGTCCAATTAGCTTTTGCAGCACAGTCAGGAGGTTGTTGTTATTTTTGTTGTTGTTGTTGTTGTACCTTTGAGATTTTCTTCTGTCCATTTTTTTCAAACACTTCCAGTTCATCGACCCACAGTATGATGATGCAGGCCGATTGTTCACAATTTGGCTTTATCAACACTTTTTCCCCAATTAATTTTTGGGAGAAAAAAAACGCTCATGTGCTTTTCTGCCACTCCTGACTTCTGTCGAACATCACACCTAATCACAGTTAAATAAAGTAACATAGGTGTGCGACCCACTTTGGGATAAAAGCGGTTTTAGTTTTGTATCCGTTTCACGTCCATGCATTTTTCACACCTGGACCCAGTTTCAGTACGTTTCTTGTCACACAAGCAGAAGTGGGTAATGGCTCCTCCTTCTGGTATTGAGAGATTTTGAGGGAGAAACTAAATCAGAATTTGTACTTTTATTCCACACTTGCTGATGCAAACAGGTGAAATACGTGTTCCCCAGTAGGGGGATCTGTTTGAAGTGGTAACTGCATTAAAATTTGAAAGAATACAAATATTTGCCCGTAGAACTACACCAAACATACATGACATAACACTGACCTTCTGCTATTTTATAACATTGCCTTGTTTGCTATTGTTAGCCAATTATCTAAGCTGTTTCTTCTTTACTGTATTGGCTGTTTTTGGCAGCTTTGTTGTTGCTGAAATGTGGTTGGAATTTGCTTGTGTTTACATTTTTTGGCTCACAGTGTGCACTCGGATGGATGGATGGATGGATGGATGGATGGATGGATGGATGGATGGCCGCAGTGAGACTTGTTTTTTAGATTTCCTACAGATCTGGAAATAGAACCAACTGTAGACAGCTCACGTGGTAAAGGATTTTTTTTTTTTTAATCAGAGCAACAAACTGTGGGTCACGGCTTCTGTGACATTAGTAATAAAATTGAAATTGTTTTTTTGTTTTTTTTTTAAATCACTTCTCACATCATTGAACCCCGAGACTCTGAAGCTAATATAGAGCAGCGGCTCTCCTGCGATGACCTGCTGCTTTCTTTTGCGATCGCTAATTTCTGGCTGCAGGTGCACAAGTGAAGACCAGGCTCCCCGTACGTCACTTACCGGCTTTGTTTTAAGTGTAGAACTTGAAAGGCCTCGGACTCTGCCCCTGTTAATTGGGCAATTTCGGAGATCTGAGGCGAGAGGGTAATTTTTGCTCAAAACCGCAACGCGTGTGGAGCATTAATCCGAGTGGCGTTTGCCGTCCACAACAAAGGTCGAGGGCACCTGTGATCTGAATGTGGGCTCTTTCAGTCCAGTCCAACCATCACAGGGTGTTGATTAGCAGGTGATGAGCGCAGCAGCTCATTTAAACCATACACACTGTTCCCTCCGACACTCAATATGTTCCAGTAATAACTGGATATGACGGATGCTGCCGTTAGAATAGATGTTTTACTTTTTGAATGCCTTTGATTTGATTTTTTATTTTTTTATTTTATTTTCATCTCTTCTGTCTAGGCCCGGTTTAAAGGAGGAAATAAAAAAAAGATTGATTTAAATGGATTTTGCTGCAGGAAAAATTCATTAAATAACAATGAGGGAGCATCATCACGCAACTTCATGCAGTCTGTTCTGGGCATGGTGCTTTTCTGCAGCACGAAAGCCATTAAATAAGTTGTCAACGGAAAGGAAGGCAACGATAACCTTGAAAAGCCATAAAGTGAAAGTAAATATTGGTTATCTTCTGATTTTACTGCCTAAAGAAATTGCAATTTTATTTCGATAGCAGCTGAAGACTGATTTTAGCAAGAAATACCAAAATAATCTATATTTATCTGGCATTTTATTTGGTATTTCCAAAACTTTGAAAACCAGAATCAATAAGGGAGGAACTGTGTTTCTGTCAACAGGAGAAACCAGTGGCCGGATGTTAACGATGACAGCAAACAAAGGCAGCAGGACTGTGCTGAGGTGTGCAGCCAGAGGGACAGATGGGCTCAGCAAAGGGTGAGTGTGCACGATTGTTTAGCTCCAAGCTAATTTGATAGGTGCTAAAAATGCTCACTGTAATATCACCACCGCCTTGAAATTACATATAACATTTCCTCCTTTAAAATAGTTATTAGTGACCTACAGTATGGGACTCAGGGCCGGGATTCTAAACCATGGGGCCACAGCCAAAAGTCCGGTCACAAGCACCATATTGTGGACCGCAAAGCAAAATTGAATATAGAACATCTGAGCTGCACGGGCCGTGAGACAGTGTCTGAAAATAAAATGGATGGAAATACGAATACTAGTCACGTGACGCTAGGTTACAATGCAATCATTTATTAGTCATATATTCACAACGTCCAATAAGCAGAAGACACCTGGTCGACCAGTGGCCTGTAGTCAAAGTTATGGAGAGGTTTCGGAGATTTTCATCTCGCATCATGTTTCCCAGGAGTTTACGAATAATGTCTATTGACTGAGGTCGTGAAGGTTTGTGACTTTTAAAATATGGGTCCCCAGAAAAAAAGTTTTCTGGAGACCCACTGTGATAGAGTTTATATTCAGAATATATGTCTGTGTGTGTGAGTCAACTATATGTCGTTGTGTCTTTGACAAGGTTTTTGCTTGTTAGACCGTGGGTGGATTTGATTTAATTATTAAATGCAAATCAAACCACGAGTGAAATCAAAACAATACAGTGTTAATATTTAAACAGGCCGCGGGCACTTTGGCTGCGGAACAGTTGTTCCCTGATGTCGGAAAAGTAAAGAAGCCCTGATTTAGAGCATCTGCCTGAACCTTTATCCACTAAAATTCCTCCTTTTGTCGCGCTTCATTTTACCGGCGTTACATTTCTCCCAGGTAATATTCAGATGCAGCCGCTATCATCCGGGTTCATATTTGAGAGATTATTGCCCACTCAGTCTTTGTTTCCCCGCTGAACACCTGTCAAGGGCCAAAAACTTTGACAAATGGAGCTTTTATTTGCCAAAAAATATTACAACACTCCTACACTGAGGCTGAAAGGCTGCTTCCTGCCTCCCAACGACGGCTTTCCATTCACCCAGGATTTCATTTCGGTCTGTAGAAATACAGGCCCCTGCCAAAGGATGGGAGTAAATACAGTTTACGTTCGATTTTCGATGTTCTGTCTGAAAGGTGGCAAAGTATTAGCTACTCCGTCATTTTTAGTCCATTAGCATTTTTTCAAAAGGCTCATACATAAAGGGAGGGGGAAAAAAGTTTGTCGTTTTGTGAATTCTGTTCCCGTTGCGGTAGACCTTGTAGTTGCAGCAGTTAAATCAGCATTTGTTATATACAATATAAGGGAACGTTACAGTGACCTGTGTGTTATAATAGACCCTCTGTTTCCCCGCCTTATCTACATTTACAAAGGATTGTATATGTGCAGAGTGCAAGGACATCGATGGGAGATCAGGTTTTCAGAGAGACAGGCTATTAGAGTGCAATATCTCACACTGCCTTTCTGCAACATTTAGTGCTGTGCTGCTGCCACTGACCTTCCACAGGAGGTACTTATCTGCAGAGATACTCAATAGCTATCTAACAAAAAATATACAAAAGGAAATGTATCAAAGTTTTATGCATCAAAGCCAAATTCAGAGGTGTTCAACCTATGGCTCCTAAAACCGAGCAGTGTTATCAGAAGATACCAGATCCAGTCGGAGGATTTTACAAATTCTTAATTTAAACCGATTTCACACAAGACGCTATATTTTCAGCTTGTTTGCTAACAGCAAATTAAGTTCTATGGTCCTGCAGTGCGAGCAATGCTGACCTCTGGTGACTGGCGGTGATAGTGGTAAATGTGTCCTACGAAATACGGACCGCTATTGTGTTTTAATAGATTTTCCGCATCAGTGCGATTTTTTTTTTCCCCGATTTTCTTTCTGCGTTACAACAGATTAAACAAACAATTGTGTTTTTGTTTCAACTTTGATTCAACAACAACAACAACAGCCCAGTTTTCTCAACACTGTTTTGTCAGTTAATTGTAGTTGTTTAAATTTGATGCTGCCGTTTTTGAGTCGATAAAATGTACAATTCTCTGTAAATTGTGCATCGCGGTTTCACCAGTTACTGCACGATGGAAAGGATAATGTTTTCTTTTTCTTTTTTTTTTACTAATATTTAATGTCCTGTGCAGCACCAATTACTGCATGTCAGTGGCTTTACAGCACTAGCAGCACATGTAGCGCCCCCTAACCCCCACCTCCCCTTGGAGCCCCTGGGGCTTCTTTACCATTAGCTGCATGTCAACAGCGTTTTGTATGAAGGGTTTTACCATACAGGTGCACTGCTGAGGCTGAACAATATGTAGAAGAATATCAACATTTACGGCTCCAGCCGTATCCTGCACACACACATCATAACACATCCTGCATCCAAAGGAGCCCAGGGCTAAAAGAATGAATGTATATTTTTATGCAGAAAGAAATTGGCGCCAAAGCTGCTTTTATTATTTATTTTATTTATTTTATTTTTCCCTCCAAACACACTCATCTCCTCCCACCCCTCGCCCCCAGGCTGAACACTGGGCCAGGGTAAATAATACTTCATTATGCTGTTCCTGAGGCATGACCACGGGGCTGAGGGTTAATGTGTTTATGTCCTGACCCTGAGATTTTTCCGTCAGTCAGCAGAACCCGTGTCGACGGTGACTTCCGTAACCCTTAGCTCTAATCCAGCATTCTGGCAAAAAAAAATGTTGACTCTTTCATCTCGTGCCTTCTGAAAAAAAAATCCCGTGAGTCCGCGTGCGACAGATAAATTGGCGCGATCGCAGGGGGCCGGTGGTCAACATGAATATAATTGTGCCTTATTTTATTAACCTGCCTCCATTGTGTGACTGTCGACATGTTAAAAAAATAAATGCTGCATGTCAAGCCTCCATTGTGTGACTGTCGACATGTTATAAATGCTGCATGTCAACAAATGAAGACTGAAGAATGAGTTACAACCTGTCAAAGCATCCACACAAAGTCGATCGGACAGTTAAATCTAATGAGGCTAAGTCTTGTGCAGGCGCAGAGGCATTAAATGACGACTTTACAGTTAAGAGGGCGCCGCAAGGTCTGGAAATTAAGTGTTTCTTCACAGGGAATTTGTCAACAGCAAATTAACGCACCACTGTGCTGAACCTATCAGGCGGCGGGATTTGTTTGGGCAGAAACACAGGCATTAACTTTGCGGCTCCGGAATCCATTTAGAGTTATAATAATCAATCAAGAGATTGGATTAGATTAACTTTATTGATCTCACACTGGAGAGAAATTGTTGGACAATCCTATAATGCTAACTGGAAAACCAATTTCTAACTCCTGTGGTGTGAAGTAATCCATCCGGTCTATCAGAATTCATCTTGTGTGTGCATTAGCATAGGCTAGTTTTTACTATTTTTTTTGCTAAAGTTGTTTACAAAAAAATTGTACTTGACTGTTTCTTAGAGTTTTCTCTAGGCTAATGTTCGTAGTTTTTTTTATTTGCTTCACATACTCAATTTTTAAATGTGTTTCTCCCTAACTTTTAGCTATTTTTGAGCTAACATGTTCCAATGTAAAAGGTCCAGGGAAAATTAACTCTGTGTTTCTATCGACAAAAAAACAAAACAAAAAAAACAAAACAATAATGATTACCTTAGTTAGGACCTAACCTCTCCTGATGTTATGCTTGCTAACATTGTGCTATTTCTAAATGCTAAATTTAACTGAATACAAAATGGAATCGTAACTTTCGCTAACCTTCAATGGGACTGCAATCCTAGCTAGCTTTTATCAATTTTCCTAACATTTGGTATTTTTTTATAAAGCCCTTAAAGCCTGTTACATAGCCATAATTAATAATAATTCCCTTAAAGCCTGTTACATAGCCATAATAATGAATTACTATTTGGCTAACAATATTTAACTATGTTTGTGTTAGCTTGTGTACATTATCGGCTAATTGTCTTGTCATTGGGCTGAAACTATGGCCAAGGCATAGAGTGAAACTGTGTTTAAAGCATTCATGTTACATTAGCTAGTCGTTTTTGCCAATGACCCTGGTCAAAACATTAAAAATAAAATACAATTAATAATAATAATAATTTTGACACTAGTTTTGATAATTGATCTTTTATTTCGGCTTTAATTCCCTGTCCTGTTCTCTGTCTGTGCCCAGTTTAAATCTTCACCTGTGGCTATAAGAGACGTTGATGGACGTTTGTTTACCGTGTTTTGACATTCTATACAGCGCGCTGTCATTAAATGTAGAGCCATGGGCAGATTTCGTCATTATTACTGCAGTACAGGGGAGAAGCTCTGGCCATTTTTCAGCGCTATTGCAGCTAGTTACTGCATGATGACACCTCATGGTGCCCTCCTACACTCGCCAGTGGCGTGGACTCAGTGTGGATGTAATCTCTCAGCTCTGACATCCTCTCTTCTTGATCCAGCCCTGACGGCAGACGGCGGCTCCAGCTCTTCTGCCAACGGTCGTCCTGTGTTCAAAAAACCGCCGCCTCGCTCTCACCTGGTGTCGCTCTCTCTGTCCCCCACATATGTCTGTGTAATGGTACTGCAGGTCTCTCCAGATACGACACTTCATTACAATGACAGACACCAGGCCAACAGACTCTGTGTCGGTCTGAGGGTCCACACTGGAATCTGCCGTCGGCATTCTTTTCCTGCTACACGCTGACCTCCATATCACCTGTCATTTAAGTACAATCATAGCTAGCGTGGGAAGAAAAAAAGAAGAAAAAAAACATTTTCGTGATGGTGCCCCCAGGAGGCAGCAAAGATCAAATACGCCATTGCCAACCAGGAGGAAGTCTACCATGTCAAACGGTGGAGCTCAGATAAAAAAGATTTAGTTTGATTTTTATGGGCATTTGATACAAAACTAACTTTGGTCCTCTGGGGTAAAAACAGCGCCACCATGTTTCGTTTTGGCATTTGAAGTAACTGGGCCTGTTTAGTTAAACACAAGGCTGATATACTCACAGGAATTGAAGAAAGACACAAGAAGAGATTCTTCCACTGCTTTGAATGGCTCTCTTTTTTTTAATAGCCAACTGGCGCCACCTAGTGGTGGAGTATTTAATTGTTCTGCCAGACCTGTAAAATTAAATCAATTTGCAGTAAAAAAATCAAAACTTATAAATAGATATTTTACTTACATTTACATATTTTATTACAATAGATGATCTCTGGCACCCCATATATAATTAAATGTTACATAATATATTGTATAATATATAAATATATAATTATTCTATAATTATATAATACATGAGTACTGGCAGTTTGTTTAAATCTTATGCACTTGACCTTTAACCCCGTACAACTCGATGAAGCAGCTTCCTGCCCATTGAGTAGTACTGTACATTTTTACATCAGCGAAACTTTCCTTGAGAGAAAAAAAAATGCCTTTCAAAGCCTCACACTGACAACAATGACAAGTGAAGTTGTTCTTTGTTAGTTGCGACGTCTCGTAGCAGCAGTGAAGAGCGTTTGATAAGAGCGATTCCTCGTCTTTGGACTCAAACTCACAGCCCCGAGTCTTTATTTTTATTTAATGTGCTTCCCTTTTTTATATTTATTTCCAGCTGCACAGGCAGGCACACGGCAGTGAGTTTGTCGAAAATAATTGTCAGAGAGACGAGACGTCGGACGTCGGTCGGTCTGGCTGTGGATGGAAACTGAAGTGACACGTTGTAATTAGAGGGAGAGAAAAAGACATCTGTCGGGAAATACCGGGAGTTATGGACGAGTTGGTGGCAGGAAGTGGAAGAAACTTTGCTGCAAGATACATTAAAAGGAACTCTACAACTTTATCTTGAAGTCTGGAGTTGAACTCACTGAGGTTTGGAACTCAGAGTGAGGCTCGTGTCCATGTCCGAGGCCAGACGTCCTGTTTTCTGTCGTGTGTATTTTGATTTTGGATTATTGATGAGTTCTGTGCTAAAGTATCAATCAGGAGTGATGAAAATTGCCTCAAAGTTGACTGAAAGATCGGTTTAACTCTGATTTATGGAATTTTTTAAATTATTATTATTTTCAAAGTCTGCTGCTCACAGAGGAACCAATGACAGCATTTGGGGGTGGAGCTAAATCCACTGTTACGCTGATGATGCAGTTAATTATCAAAATATCAGAAGTCAACTAACATGGATAGGAAAAAAAACTCCAAGTTAAGAGTACTTCAGGAGTGAAGTATTACTCCATTGCAGTACACACCTATTAAATGAGTGTTGGGCTAAAGGTTCCTTTTATAATAGATGTTATAAGAATAAATGAAAAATAAAAAAATAGACTAACAAAGCAGTAAAGGAACGTTAAAGTAATAGCAAATAATCTTGGTTTTATATTTTTCAATGCAGAACATCTAGCGGCAGTCAGATTATTAGAGATTTCCAGGAAAACTACAACTGAATCTACTGTAGGTGGCGCTGTTCAACATAGCTGCAGTTGCTCAGCACCTTGGCTGCTCTCTAGCTCCCCTGCTGTTGCTCAGGAGGCACACTTGGTTCTTAATGCTTCACTTACACTTGTTTTATTGCGACATAGGTTCTTTGGAGTTCTCACAGCGGGGGGGGGGGGGTGGGGGGGTTAGGCGTCCCTCTGGGGGCTCCAGTTTCATTTCTACATCAAAAGAATCCAGGACGGGTGAAGAAGGACGATCCACTGACACCGTTTTCCCACCGAGCGGCTTCTAAATCAGACGTTTTTTTTGCGTAAATTCATATAAATGAACGAAATGTAACACACGATGCCATCATTAAATTCTGGAGTCACAGCAGAGGTGGACGAACTGCAGCGTCCACCGTCAGTCGTCTCTTTAATATGATCGTCGTCACGTTCTCTCCGTTTAATCTCTTAATTAAGTGGCACTTTCCTGTGATCCAATCAAAGGCAGCGTTAACGGCGTACAGTGAGAATACTGCATTTGACCCCTGCGCAGTTATCTGCTCTACTTCCAGAGTCATTTTGCATTTGACCCCTGCGATGGCAGGGGTGTCAAACATACGGCCAGTGGGCCAAAACCGGCCCGCTAGGGGGTTTATTCCGGCCCGCTTGACACATTTTTGACAACATGATGTTCATGATGATCTGTAAAATTATATTTTATTAAATATGAATGTTTTTTTTTTAAAAAGGGTTTATTATTATTTAAAGGTAAACATGTGATGATTCTTTGGTCCACTTGACGTCCAGTTAGGCTGGATGTGGCCCCGGAACCAAAGTCGGTTGTTAATGAGAAGAGTTAGTGAAATTTAATAAACGGTGAGTGTTTTCACTGCTTCGTGAATCATTTATCCTGGTGTAATGGAGTGGATAATAGAAGAGCCCTGTGACCCTTGAAAAAGTACCTGACTAGCAGGTATCCAACATGTGTAGTACTTTGCTCCCAGTGACTGTATTTACTGTAGCTTAGCTTCAGTCATCAACAGTCAGCTGTTATCGGTGTGACAACAACATGAGACGAACCTCACACCTTCACTGGAGGAGGTGACGAGGTCACGGTTTCAAAGTCAGGAAACAGCGATGCTGCTACGTCTATCATCGCTAATCCTCCCGTGAACCCGGGTTCCCCCTCCCCCGATGCATCTCATTCGAGGTTAATTATCGTCCAAATTAGATAACACTCATTAGCCGAGATCTGTAATTCGCCTATTTCATCCACTCATTAGCCGACAATATTATAATTAGTTGCGGGATGATTAGCGGGGTGATGATGGCAGTGTGGCAGGTAAGCTAGCGCCGGCGCTCACAGCTGCAGGCGTCCAGCTGGGCAGGCGGTGGGGTCTGATATTGACTTCAGACTTCTGAAAAAAACTAAAGTGAACATAGAGCGGTGAGGCGAGGTTAGCGGCGGGCGGGTGTTAGGCGGTCGTCAAGGTCAGTTTGACCGAGGTGAATTTGGTGATTAACTATGAAAAAATGATCGCATCATCAATAATAATGCGACGTCCGGAGCCTGAAGTTTGACGTATACGGTGAACATTAGGTTCTCGAGGATACGGAGCCACAGTCGTTAGCAGTTGTTCAGTCATCGACCCTCAAATGACTTCAAATACACACACACAAAATGGAAACAAGTTGTTTGTTGTCGGAGTGTTTTTTTTTCTACCATTAAAACCCAGAGCATTTTTCATTTTGCCTATTATCTTGTAATAAAAGCCCATTTTCGGTGCGAACAGTGAGAGTAGAAATAGGAAGGAAAAAAAAGAGCAACAAAACAACAATAAGGAGATGTTCGTTTATTTGAGCTGTCATTAATCACGCGGCACCACGATAATTCGGCTACGAGGTGATTCATCACAAATCTGGGCTGCCACTGAACCCCCCCCCACACACACACCCCCAGGAGTTTGTTTTGCTGAACACACTTCCAGCTATTCAGTAATTAGACTCCGTTAGAATCCTGGAAGAGTGTGAGAGTCTGCAGAAGTAAAAAAAAAAAAAATGGCCAAAACGTTAGGAACTGTGTGTCACGTACCAACGCTGACAGATGTCGGACATTGAGACAAGTATTCTACTTTCTACATGAAATGTTACAATAACATATAGTACAGGACCAGTTTGGCGATTATTGTATTTATACGATCACTTTAAGGACTATCGGAAATAACACACGTAGATTTAAAAGGGCCAAATTAGACAGTTTGGGCATTTCCGTGTATTTCTGTGATATCTCATTCACCACATTACCACAAAGTGATGTCTGCTCGTAGCCTATCAGCTTCTGTCCGCCATATCAGTAGCACTCAGCTTGTGTCTGTTTATGCAGCTGGACTCATTGACACCTCTCCAAACTCTGAGTGTAGACTTGAAAGACAAACGTAATACAGAGTCCACACATGGACACGATAAAAAAAACAAAACAAAAAAACACGATGTTGAAGTTATGACTAGTTTCTGTTGCTGTGTTGGACAAAAAAAACTTGATAAAGAAAGTTTCTCAGGTCAAGTCAAAACTACATTTCCCAATTTGTGAAACTAAAAAAATGAAAAAAAAAAAGCATTGGGATGAGTTTCTGGTCTTCTCACTATCAAATATATTTGTCGTTTCTGGCTTACGTGGTAGTACGATTGTTCTCAATATTTGATCTGACAACCCTGCACAGAGCTCTGCTGTTACATGGTGCTGTACACCTCAGTAAAAAGGTTGTCAAAATTATAAAAAAAAAAAACACTTTGGTTTTGGTCTTAAATACTGATTCACTTACAAAGGGATTTGAGGAGGGGGCGCTAACGCAAGCTTACTGAAATTTTTACAACGTGACTGACAAAGGGATTTGAGGAGGGGGCGCTAATGCAAGCTTACTGAAATTTTTACCTTTGTCTTCAGTTTGAGGAGCGCGTCGACCGATGCGTAAACTTCCAGACAAAGTTTCAGGGTGCACTTGAAGTAGACGTGAATGCATTTGGTGAAGTTTCTAAT
>NC_024314.1:20278116-20287231 GCF_000523025.1 Cynoglossus semilaevis | reverse complement strand
CTCATTTGTTTACTTTAATCTTTGAATTGAAACAAATGGACTTTTTCTCCTCTTCGTCCTCATTTTTTAAACTTACTCTCCTCATAACAGTATTAATAGGACCTGCAGTGTATGTAGATATTGGATTACAATCCGCCCATTGCCCTTCCCACCCAAAAAAAACCCCAAGAGGAGTCATTTCTTAAAGTTTGTAATTCCTTTTTTGTGTGTGCGTCTTTGACTTCAAATGACTTTATATAGGATTCCTTGTGGTTTTGGACCATTGAAGAACTCGCTCCACATGAAGCAACACTGTCTTAATGAACCTAACGAACAGAGCAGATACAGTAAAGGCAGCTGTAGGAAATATGATCAGATTCCTGGATTCCAGGAGTGTGACTGGAGACCGTTTGCCCGACTCGCTCCAATAATCTCAGCTGAAAAAGTTGTTCGGAGATGAGGAGAAATGGTGAGGTCCAGCAGTTACTGTAGGATAGTTCTAGTTCTAATGAGTTCTACGTCTTCTTTGAAGAAATGATCTTATAGCTCCTGTTTCTTGTGCATGTGGTGAGTCTCCGTTCCCGGGCCAGTTATGACCTGTACTTTACTGTACTTTAAAGTCTGACTTACTGTGTTTTTCTTACAATGTTTCACAGAATTCTATCAGTTGTTTAGAGCTCAGTGACATATGAATTCTATCAGTTGTTTAGAACTCAGTGACATATAGGGAGGGCAAATTTGAGGAAAATACTTTCTGTTGGAGTGTAACTAAAACTGTGCAACATGAAGCTCATTAGTTTGGGATCTGTTATAGTCAAAATTGAAAACATACCCTCAGTCTAGAACATCAAAAGTTATGATACAAAACGCTGGGGTAAACTGAGTTGAGTTGAGCTAAGCTTAACCATGCTAAGCTAAGTTGAGCTAAGTTTATTTAAACTAAGCTAAGCTGAGCTAAGCTATGGTAAGATAAGTCCTTTATTCGCCCCTCGGTGATGGAATTGTTCTAAATAAATAATAGATAATCAATTGGCGGCCCGTGGACCAAATCTGGCCCGCCGAACCATCCAATCTGGCTGCCACTGGAGTCCATATTTCTGAGGATCAAAGAGAATATATCGTGTGGTGCCCACTATTAATGTTAGACAAAATGTGATTTTTATTTCATTTTATGAAATCAATGTGTCTTTTCAGAAAAATACTCACCCTCCGACAAATATAGTTGGTGACCCCCGGTATAAATGCTAAGACCTCTGTTTACCTTTAGTAAATATTCTTTAGAATGAGGTTCCTGTGGTGGTATTTTGGGTCTGATCTTTCGCCCCAATCATTTTGTGTTTCTGGACAAAGCACTGTGCGGGTCGGGGTTCAAGGTGATTGGTGAAGGTCATCCAGCATTAAACGAGTGACAATACCTCAGTGCAGACTGACAGAAGAAAGCAGCCGGGCTCTTCAGTGTTCTGCAGTGACATGGCAGCATCTATTTTGGCCTGATCTTTTCAGAAATGAAATGTCACATGGGTTTCCTGGCTCCTTGCTCCTCCTAATTTACATGAAAAAAAAAATAAGGTCCAGTTTCCTCCTTTCTCCTTCCATTGTCCTCTTCTCTATCAGTCTGCTTCCTGTCGCTTCATGCAGAAAATTCCAAGCAGGCTATGATTGGACGCTGCCATTTAAGGGTCTTGCAAGAATTCACTGAGAGACCTCAGGTGTCGAAGGCTCGCTGCAATCTAAAGGAGGGCAAATTTAAGAAAAAGGTGAAAACGTTTGACAGGCTTCTCCGTCTCAACCAAGTTAAGAAGCACCAAATGGCGTTCCTGGCAGCAGTGGAATAGAAATAGATACAGAATGTATTTCAATATGAGTGAGAAGAGAGCGAAAGCTCTTTGAGATGCCAGTGAGGGTTGAATATGGAATCAGCCACTCCATTGTGTCCTGAACGTGATTTCAGGAGTGTGACGTTACCCCCACAGCCCTGTAATGAAAATGTGGAGTCAAGCAGTCAGTGATCTCTTCACTCCTAGTTATTTCTCTCTTCATTGACTCTCCGCAGGTTTATTGCCCCAAGTGTCTTCGTCTTCTTTTTTTTCGGAAAATTCTCCCGAAAAGAATGTAACCCTGGCTGTTAGCATGGCCTAAGACCAGGATTATCTCTCCCCCTGCCTCCCCTCTTTTCTTTGTTTGTTTTATTTCACACATGCCCCCTCTGCTTATCTCCAGGAATGGTGAATGCCATTGTTTTTTTAAGGTAATTTAGGACGTATTGGAGTGTGATTGTGCTGCAGAGAATGGCTGCCAGGCCACAGATAAGGCTGTCAGTACATTCTCTCAGCACAGACTGGAGTCCAAGACCTTATAGGCCCCTATATTATATATACAGTGAAGGATATGGCTGTCACATAAATGCACCAGCCATATGTTAAAGCTGTATATTAGGCAACTTCTGTGCACATCTGTGTCCTTTCCCCAAGGGTGTCTGCAGCCTGCATGCTAAATGTTATATGCTTGACTTTTCTGCGGCTAGTAGTTTGTTTAAAGGAAAGATCAGTAAAATATATAAATATATACATACATATACATGTATATGTATTATAATTAATACATTTTATTTGGAATATTTATATTTAACACATGTATGTGTTATGTGTATATATATAGGTATGTATATATGTATGTACGTATATGTATTTATATATGTTATTTACGGTACATATATAAATGACATGTAATGTTGTTTATATGTGTAAATACATATACTTTATATACATATATGTGATATGGTGTATGTGTATTGCATACAAAAAATATATACATACATATATGCATATATGTGTTTGTATACATACAGTATATATACATACAGTATGTATGGTTCAACCTAAATACCGATAATTACGAAACAGTAATCAAAGGCACTGGAGGTGCAGGTGCGTCATGTTACAACGCCCAGCAGGCAGACCATCAGCCTGTATCTTCATATGTTGGAGTGTCGCGATTATTTTAATGTGGTTTGAATCCATCAACCTCTGGGTTGTGGGCCAAGCACGCTCCATTTTGTCACTCTGCTGCCTCGTTTCCTCTCAAACAAAAAGCCTGGCTCTCACCAGCTCAGAGCGGAGGTCTGCCTCCACTCAGATAAATTAGCGGCTTCATCGGTGTGCGATCGGCCTCGCCCTCCTCCCTCCGTGACCTGCACTCACTCCCTGGGCTGATTCACAGCAGCACCCCATCATCTGCCCTCCACACCGCCGACATGGAGAGTCATAAAAAGCCAGAGTCACACTTCACTGGACACTCACCGGCCCATTGACGGCTCTCAATTAACTTTTAGCTCACAGTGACTTGTGGGAGTAGAGACTCATTGTTCCCGACCCTTGTAGTACAGCCAACAACCGATATTATCGGACAACCCTAATATTGAGTTAAAAGTAGAAGAAAAAAGAAAAAAATTATTCACATTTTTATGTCTGCAAAAAAAAAAAAAAATTCACATTTTTATGTCTGTTATAACTGACTTCAGTTTTACCATACCTTCTACCAGTCTTTGATGGTACGAAATAGAAAGGCCAGCAGGTCGTATCTGGCCCACGAGCCGTAGTTTACCCAAGTCTGGTCTAAACCTAACCTAAGTCTAGTGAGTTCATGTCGGCTGCATGTATTCTGTATTTTATTTTATGGACATATTATATATGGATTTACTTTGGGCTGGTACACTTGAAGATTTCAGACACATCTTTATTTGTAAAGTTCAACCTCCTCCAATCAAATGTCATGAAATGAAAATGATCCCACTCTTTAGAAATCAGGTGCTTTGACATTCACAGCAAGTTACGAGAGAAAGTGAAGAGTTCTCACTTTGGTGCATTTGTTCTTTACAGACCTTTGTAATCTAAAAGTTAAATCCATCGACTGAGGTGTCACCACATTATGGATATGATTTCATCTCAATCTGAATTGTTCATCGTCTTTTCTTCAGCTTCTTATGCAGTAAAACTCTACATTTGCATTTAATTTCCATAAACTGTATTACTGCGGCAAGTACCTTGTTTAAAAAAGTTTTTCTTTAGTTTTTCTCCAAAGCCCGCTTTACGTAATGAATGTCACACCCTTTTTCGTAACCCCAAACACGCATAAAACAAAATGCAGATTTGAACAGAAACAACTGCCCAGACGAACGCTGACCTCTGCAGGTCATGTCAATGTTCTGGTGAGTTTTTTCCCCAGCATCGTTTGAGCCTGAGGTTGACTGAAGGTTCTGCATTCATTGACTTTCAGGGCTATGATCGGGTCAAAACTGAACTCTCCTTGTTTTCTTTTCCTTGCAGCCTTTTTTTGGGGGCAAAGCAACAATTGAAGTTCACCGTGAACTCACAGGTTAAGCCTTGTTTCTTATCTTCAAAAAGTACTATATAAGACTGTATTGAGCCGCAACTTTTTGGCGAAAACTTTTTTACCAACAATGTAACACATAAAACAATAACTACTTTAATTATATTATACGTACATGCAGTCAGTCCAGTCTGTAGATGTCAGTAATTCACCTAAAGTTTGTTTGCAAGCCAGAGGATAGATTTACACTGCTAACTTGCTAATGTTAGCTACAAAAGTCCTGGTACAGACACCAGAGCTAACATTAGCAACAACAGTCCTGGTACAGACACCAGAGCTAACATTAGCAACAACAGTCCTGACTAAGACACTATAGCTAACTTTATCTACAACAGCCCTGGTACAGAGACGAGAGCTAATGTTAGCTACAACAATCTTGGTATTATTAGTTTGATTAGTATATATTTTAGTATTTAGCATATAAATATATATTTTAGTTAGTATATTTTAATATTTGCTCCATAAATATTTGCTAATATCAGCAAATACAGTCCGGATATGGGTATCACAGCTGCATTAGCTACAATAATCCTGGTACTGACACCTGAGCTAATGTAACGAGCACAACTTCCTAAAACCTGAACCAAGTATTGTATAGGTTATAAAATTGTCCTTTGGTCTCTGTGAGTCATGTATATTTGCACAAAGCCATAAAAATATGTGCAAAAACAAAGGCTAATTAATAAGAAAAAACCTCTGCAGTACCTCGGTGGACCCCGTGGGGTTTGTGTAGCCACCGTTTGAGGCCACCTCCCTAGCGTATTTTTGACTGCACGACACCTGCAGAGACGGTGAGCGTGTCCACCAAGGTTGGTTTCTACGTGGGTTAAACAGAATCCTTCACATGCTCAGCTGCTGCTGCGTTTGCAGAATGATTCCCACCAACCTCTGCTCCTGACCCTTATCATGTTTAAATTAAATTCCACTGATAAATACCTGGCCTGNNNCATTAACATCTGCCTGAGTGAACCTCACGCAGCTGTAAACACAGGGCGGCTGCGAACGCCACAAACCAAATTAGTTAGAGATGCAGCAGTGGAAAGTATTGGAGTATGGTGGGGGGTGTTTTAAGTTTCATCAATCATCCCCCCAAGTGAAATCACAGTTTTGGGGGGCAGGTGGGGAGGGGTGTGTACGTGGGCTCAACTGTGGAGTTCTTTTCTATCGTTGGAGGGAGGAGCGCAGCTTTTTGTCGCCTAATTTTTCACCTGGATGAGGCTGCTTCGTTCATTAGGCAGAGATAGCGATGTTGGCGGCAGATCTGCGGCACTGCTTCATTACTCTGCTGAGATTGGACGGCGCCGTAGAATCCTTAACCCTCTCACTGTCGTCTCCTCTGCCTCGCCGTCGCTCGGGGACGATGTGCGTCCAACGGGGTTCGACTTCCTGCTCGTTATCGAGTCGTGATCATAACTCAACGAAAAGAGGTTGCCGGCTACATGCTGGGCAGAAAGAAGGCGAAGAGATGATGGCGGCAGGAGTGGGAGTGAAAGCTTTGACTGAAATGTTGATCGTTGAAGGAGACGGCGCTTAAATGTCTTTTCAACACTCTTTAAAGGACAAATCTAATTGCACTGGCTTCAGTCCCAGCTTTTATTAAATGGACGGGTTTTCCAATGCATTCAGCCGCTATTGATCCGAGCGCCCAAGGAGCTGTATTACTCATTCATTGAGTGGTCAAAGTTCTCTTGATTAGCATCTACTGCATTAGCGCCATGAACATGGCCGAGACGGGGCCATTAGACACATCTCGTCATTACCACAGGGTAATGTGGAGGTGATTATTCCCATGAGTCACTGAGTGGATGGATCTAATAACACAGTGCTGACATATTCACCTGCTGGAGTTAATGTGTCATGTAGATAACTGGATATATAACATTTATGTGCAGTTTAAAATTAGAAATTAGAAAATACGTTTTTTTTCATGTAACAAATTTGTCACAGACCATTGTAGTTATTGACTTAATGACTGAATAGAGTTAAAAAAAAAACAGGTCCCTCTGCCTCCACTTGTGAACAGGACGTCGACCCCTCAACACTTTCATGATTTTTTTTTCTTCAAAACCACATTATTCTTACAAAGCAGCAATCATTTAATAAATCTGTGGCCAAAATAAAACTAAATCATATAATTATTGTTTATTTTCTTTAAACCCTAAAATTGCTCCCTGACCCCTAGGGGACCACGCCCCCTACTTTGGGAACCACCTCAGATGTCTTTTTTAGGTTGAGGCTACTCGCTTCACCATGTTATTTTAAAGGCCAGTTCTGTTTCACTTTAATTTCACCCAAATATACTTTGGGTATATATTTGGGTGAAAGCCTCGTCCATGTGGTCAGACCATGACCTTGCAAATCCTGCAGGGAGAAACCCAACAGTTGTAGAGAGAAACCCTGACAACAGAGGTTGAGTTGAGAAAAATGAGGCAGGTGAAAAGTGCAGGGAGACCGGCAGCAGTTACATCAGATGTTGTCTCTGTGTGTGTGTGTGTGTGTGTGTGTGTGTAGATAGTACGTTGCCTCAGACTCAGGTTCACATTTCAGTCGTGTATTGCTGCGCACCACAACCCTGAGACTGTAAGGTCAAAGTTCATATCTGGGAGGATAATACTTTATTTTCTCCTCCATGTAGCCACAGGTTTCTTTGCACCTTTTCTGACCCTGACTTTACAACTTTAACATCTCAAACACCAGTAATTGGTCTGTAATTAGCACCGATTATGGTTCAAATGTTTCCCAACCTTTGTTCCCCCCCGGCCCACCCACAGCTCTCTTCACAGGCTTATGCTTCACGTCGATGACCGTGTGGTGTCAGTGAGAATGCGGCTCACAGCGGGGGCTGACTGGCAACGCACTGACATCTGTCATATGTGTTTGTTTATCAGCAACAAGGCAGAGCCACAGGAGAGGAACAGTCTTTCTCCAGAGGGTGACGGCGCTGACTCCCCACATGGAGAGGGATGGGGAGTGAGTGCAGTGTCGGGAGCCAACACACACTCCGGGAAATACACACTGGAACTCCTCCGCGACGGGCTTTTCATCACCTATTATCTTGTGATTTCTAGGAATTTCATCTCCGACTAAATCTTTGCCATGATCCATCTCTATACTGAGCTGTGATAAATGACCCTCAAGGTGTAAAAATGCTGTTTGTGTAATTGGATCATTCCCCCCCCCCCACCCTTCCCTTCCATAACTCCTCCATCTGCCGCTGGTGGAGTTATGTGCCCTGGTGGCAGGTAATGTTTTTCATTATATGCCAGGCCAGTTTTATATATAGAACAGCGGTGGGAAGGGACTGGGTTCTAGCCTGGAGCCATTTACTCGGTTTAGTCCCTTTAGGTGCATCTAGTATTGATTGCTTTTGAGTACAGAGAAAAAAGGCTGCATCCCCTTTGGAGGAGCGTGGAACATGCACTGTACCGTTTGTGGGGAGTGGAGATGCGGGGTGTTCTCATGCGGCTAAATTTAGCAGACAAAGAAGCAACAGCGATGACAACCTCGCCTGCCTCCCCGCTTCGCTCACGGAGGTGCCATGAAACGCAGCATTGATTCTCAGCCCGTGGAGCTGCGCTCACACACGTAAACACACACCGCGTATAACAACGCAGACATCTGAGAGACGGTTAAAGAGCTGGGCGGCTTTGATCGCACATGTTAAGTTATAATTGCAGTTGCAGTTTCCGCAGTCGCGCAATCCTTGTCGGAGAGTGTGAACGCAGCCGCGTCGTCTGTGAACGTAAATAAACTCAAGGCAAAACGTGAAGCGTTTAGAGGCTAGGTTAAAAAAAAACATAAAGCAACTGATTGTGATTAGGTTCAGAGTTTTGATAGTGAAGCACTGCCACAGATAAGACTACTGCGTGTGCCTCAAGAGAAATATGTTCCTGCATATTTATCTGTCCATTAGTCTCTGTCTGCTCCTCTCATTGTCTGGTACTTTTCCATCGCCAGCTCTCAGTTACACAGAGGAAACGTTTGACGTATCTAAGGGCTGCGTGTCTCATTTGATGTGTTCATATTTACATATTTTGATGATTTGTGTATAAAAATGTCAGTGTTTATCTGTTTCACACTCTCCGTGGAGTGACGAGGCCCTCTCCCTCTGAAGTGCTTTAAAGTGACAAATTCATTTCACCTCAAAACTTGCCTATTTGGATTCCAGAGGCAAGCACCGGTCTCATCCCTTTTTCACTTTGAGCCGAGATTAATCTGAATTTTCTAACAGTCTATTTCAAAAACTCTGTTTAAATTGATGCACAAAGGATCTCTGAGGTGCTGGCAGCGTTTGGCCAAGTACTCGGACATTTCTGATCTTCTGCGGAGTTTTGGAGCGAAGGCTCAATTTAAGGCTGTTTAGTTGTTCATTCATTACAGACGTTTCTGTTTCGAATGCCGCTGTACTTTTTTAGGTTAATTGCTGCTGTTCTTACTAAAAGTAATCTATGTTGTGTTGTAGGGATGGTAGGAATCGATACTCGAGATTGGTATCAGTCAGATATTGGACAAAATTTCAGTGATTGAACATTGAAAAAAAGAATCAACTAGAGCCTTTCTGATCTAATACGATAGCTAAGCCCAATTGTTCAACTTAACTTTGTGCGACATGCTGTAACTAGGGATATTATCGCCTCGGGGATGACTGCCCATGGCATGCTGGAGGAGAAAAGAAGGTACGGATTGATAACGGTATGAAGAGAAAATCCAAGTTGCAGTATCGGTATCAGACATGAAAAAATGTCAT